>NC_081406.1:492925899-492999899 GCF_030272615.1 Cryptomeria japonica | reverse complement strand
GCCTTAAGGCAATCCAAACCCATCCATAGACCTAGTTACAAACAATAGATAATAATGATTAGCAACATCCCCAAGGGGTATTACTATGAAAATCTCAAAACATCATTCTTAGAAAAAACCTATGGATCAAAGTTGGTCATATAAATGAATCTCTTGGAGACGCCAAAGATATTGTATATCCCCTTTGGATCTAAAACCACTAGAATCAGCAATATATCTTACAATACCATTTGATAACTATAATAGTGCACCATGGGATGAAACAAACCCATAAAATATACCATACAACCTATATATCTAGGCAACCATAGACAAATAGCACTATCCATGGCATGGGCTATCACTATACGCAAATAAGAAGGACTAATACTAAATAAAGACACAATTGATATTGGTAAAGCTAAAAGACAAGGTCTCACATTTACAACAGTCTCTAGAGTCAAATCTGTAGAAGGCATTTGCATACAGCCCATGTTCGCTTTCTATTGCTATTCTAAAATGAATAAGAATCCATACAACATTATTAAAGAAAGAAGAAGAAGAAGCTTGCTTATAATTGCTCTCACAATAGCAGGTTTAAGTATGTGCAATTAGTTGTGCACTCTCTTAAAGTTATACACTTTTAATTATTCCCTTGTTTAATATAGAAAAAATAATAAAACTAATCAATTACAACATTTTATTTTATGCAAGTGAACAATTAATGATCAAGAAAAAAAAAAAAGAATAAGTTTTACTTTCCTTCTCAAAATTTCTATTTTTTTTCTTTAAAATTGTGTATCTTGTAAAATAGTTACTAAGTATGGATTTCTTGTATAGCAAAAATGTGTTTCAATGCATTTTAATGCTAGGATTTTAAAAGAGGTGCTACAAAAGAGAGAAAGAGACACTCTTGTGTAACTTTGATTGATCCAAATGGGTTGCTAATTATTCAAAGGAATCTAATTGTTTTGAGACAACGAAGAAATTCAACAAAATTATGTATGTAATTATATTATACAATGACATTTGTCTCAATAAATTTTTTTAAATACTTAATCATATAATGTTAAAATTCATTTATATTTTCCCTATATTTTTTTAATATACTTAATTATGTAATATTAAAATTAATTTATATTTTTTCTATAATTTTGTATTGGCATATTCTTTCAACCTCTTACGAGTGTGCAAGTGTAGCTTTTTTTTTTTTTTTAATTATGCAATTTTATCAAAAACATCTTAATCTAAATTAATATTACAAATTATTATGCACCAAATTCTCGAGATTTACTTCGAAAAATCCTGACGTGCCTTGAATACAAACTATGTTCTCATTGGCCTCATTTTTCCATGATTAAACAATCTGTTCACACCTCCATTGAAATTCTTTAACCATGTCTTGTCCTTTTCATGATTGCAGGTAATGCACGAACATGATTAAATATCCTCGATTGCCTCTCTTTTTCATAATTGCACTCATTAATTCACACCCCTTCTGGATGTTAAATTTACATTCTGGATCTGATTGAGTTTACAGGTTCCAAATTTTGAAATTTTGAAATTTTGAAATCTGAGTAGAGGAGATCAATGGATGCATGTAAATATTGCACCTACAAATGTATGTGTATTCATTCATCTTTGCCTTTGGCTTCTCATGTGCCTTCATTTTACAAGGTCATGGTAGGGGACTTCTCCTCTCAATTGGTGAGTCAAAATCTTTCATTAATGTCTTCCTCTTCTTTTCACTTGTAATTCAATAGAGTTTTGCAAACAAATCTTAGAGATACAGAAATCTCAAATAGAAAACATCCTGTGTTTTTTTTCAAGGTGATTAAGTCTTGTATCAATGTCTTCCTGTTCTTTACACTTGTAACCAAGATATAATTTTTTCTAGTTTTGCAAATCTTAGAGATACAGAAATCCCAAACAGAAAACATGTTTTGTTTTATTTAGGGTGATTACGACTTTTAGAGTTAAGATTTGTAAGTAAAAATTATTTAGGGTGATTACGACTTTATGTTTGTAAGGTATAGTCTTTTTCATCTTTCCATTAATGGCGAGGTAATAGACAAGTTCAACCATTGATTGGATTGCAGTTACAAATACAGAGATTGTATTACAATGTAGTTTCATATTAATGGAAAATAAGATTATAGATTTGTGTTTCATTGAGCTAAAAAAATAAAATGTCAAACTATAAATTTTACTTTCATCAATTCAAATAGTTTTGGTCTGCAGAGTGCAGCGTACTGAATTATTTGATTTGCTGGATTTAGCTTTTCATGGTGTAAGGGGAAATCAATGTTTTATTGTTTTGTATACTGTTTTTGTTTCTTTAAATCTTAATTATATTACCTAAGTGCTTTGTGTTCATTTCTGTGAACTGTAAAATCTGAAGTTCATTTTATATTGTATATAGTTTATTTTTAAAAAATCTTAATTTTAAATTTGTGTTAAAAAAAAATTAGGGTTGCAGTTGCATGGATGGGGGCTTTCCAAGAAATTTTTGTGGGTGCTGTAAGATTTTTCAAAACTGATGATCCCATAAATTTTGTAGAACAGTTTAATTTACAAATTTAACTTCAAAACTGGTGATCCCATAAATTTTGTAGAACAGTTTAATTTTGTGGGTGCTGTAAGATTTTTTAGAGTTTCAAAACTGGTGATCCCAGAAATTTTGTAACTTCAAAATTTATACAGTTATGAATTTTATTATTAAATACATATTCAATTTAACACAATACCTAAACATAAATTTTTTCCATATACTAAGATGCTATCATTGCTTCCAATACCGAATTGGTGGTTGCTAAAGATCTGTAAGCTTCGAAGCCTGTCTTCTTTCAGATTGGGAAAAGCTCTGCATTTCCATTAAAAGTATTTTTCTTGTGTTTAATTAATTTAACCATTCTTTTTTTAAATTAAAAATTCTAAACAAAAATGGTATAGTCTATTTTTAATTTTTTATTTGAAATAATTTTAAAATATTATTTCACAGTAAATATTATTTTAAAATATTATTTTTAAAATATTTGTAATTTGTGGCATGTAAATGTAAAATTCGGCTCTACTGGTGCTGCTGCTTTTACAGATGGATGGCAAGCTTTTGTTTCTGACAATCGTATAAGAGCAACAGACATTCTTGTTTTCAGGCATGCCAGGGATATAGATTTTGTTGTGCAAGTCTTTGGTGCAATTCCACGTGAAAATGAACATGATCATCCTCAACAAGAAATTTGCAGTCAAAACAAGGAAATTGAAATTGTCTTAGTAGATTCTTCCACTTCCACGTCGTCTGCACTTCCAAACGTTGAATCTCCCTCATTTATGAGGGATAATTCAGGTAAGAAGAAAGTTCAAAGATTTTGCAAAACTGAAAGATTGTAAGTCATTTTGTTTTCTGAAAATATACTCATGTGTCTCCTCCATGCAGTTGTCAACCCTGGGAAAAGTACAGAAGCAATGTTTTCATTGACCCTAACCAAGAGTGCAACATCCCAAAATTTTCACCTCGTAAGATTTTTTGTTTCTATCATTTGAATTGAGGTTAGTGCAGTGCAGTGCAGTTTAGGATAAAATGAAGTCAAGTGATTTTTTATGTTACAGACCATTCCACGTGATTTTGGAGAGCGGTGGTTACCAAAAAAGAGAGTAGAAGCAAGATTTGTGCATCACAAGAATCCTGGAGAATGGCGGCATATGGTGGGAGTGTTTAATAAAGGAAAGACATATGGAGTAAGATGGAAAGAATTTGCCATCGATAATAAGCTGCGTAAAGGAGACAAATGTGTTTTTAAGTTGATAAACGCAGTCAACCACATTTTCATGGTCTATGTTAACACACAGGATTTGTAATTAGTTTGTGTTAGATTTGTAATAATTTTTGTTTTAAATAGAAACATCAGAACAGATGTATATTCCTGACTAGTAATTAGATCTATGTTAGCTTTTCTAGAGCAGTCAAAGTTCTACCAAAAGATTACTTAAGACTCGATAACAATAGTTACCTCTGTTGCCTGCAATTTTGTAAAACTGTTCTAATCAAAATTAAATATGTACTTCAACTTTTTATTAAACAAATGAATGATACTTAGTAGCTGCATGCAATTCCTATGCTGTTTTAGATAGTTTTTGCAGTCCAAAACAATTGTTTGATGTTGCATAATGGAAATAACCACTTTATATGTTATTTTTATATTTAAACATCATGGAAATAAAGTTAAATAACTACTTTCACTATGTAGGTCATGAGGATATTTTAGCAATATTAATCTTGATTTGGATGATGTATTCTTAGTTTATCAAATTATATGTCTCAACTCCACAGTTTTGTCATTTTTTATTGATCCACATTTCATGAGTAGTAGTTCACAAGAACTATCTCTCACTAGTATGAATGGTCCACTTAACACTAATTGCATCTATCTGACGCTTATAGGGGTGAAGCAATGAAACTTACCAAGACGTCACCCATTTTGGTACTACTCTAACTCTAACACACTTAAGCATGGAATTTTCCCCAAGATAAAGCCCACTTAATTGGCTATCCCATTTGCAAAACCTTCAAGTGTTGTCCCTTTGAAGAATTCATTGTAAAGCTCCCCTACTCATTCATTTACATTTAGGTGACATGTTTTGTAGCATATCAAATTATATATATTTTTAATCAAGACTCAACTATGTAATTTTGAGTCAATCTTTATCAACTCATATTTAATGAGTAGTGGTTCACAAGGGTGAAATATTGGAACTTCTTGGGAGGTCACTAATCCTTGTATTACATCAACTAAAATATACTTAACCTTGGAGTTTCTCCCAAGGTCAATCCCAATTGGTTTGCTTCCCCATTTGTAAAACCTTCAACAATTGTTGTTCCTCAATATGGCTCATGCATTATAAAGCTCCCTATCTTATTCATTACATGTTTAGTGGTAATTTTTGTAGTATATGAAATTATATAACATAATCTCAAAATTCAACTATCTACATAATATCAAGTCGATATTTATTGACCCATATTTCATGAGTAGTTTCCTAGAAGAGACCATATTTAATAAACATGAATGGTCCTCTTAGAGATCAATGCATCTAAATGATGATCAAAAGAGTGGGGCATCAAGATTCATGGGATATCATCCATCCCAATACTACTATGACTATAGTGTACTTAACCATGGAGTTTTCCCAAGACCAAAACCGCATAGCATGTTACCCTATATGCAAAAAATTTAGTAGGTGTTGTGCCTTATAAAAAATTCATTGTATATCTCCCTAACTCATTGATTTACATTTAGGTTGTGTTTTTCATAGTGTATGATAAAATTATATGGTCTTTTAGTTTGATTCAATTACATATTTTTTAGTCAAACTTTATTGGCTCATATTTTATGAGGGGGGGTTTATAAGAACTCAAATTTAATCATGAACATGAATGGTCCTCTTGGCTCATATTTCATGAGTAAGAGTTCATAAGAACCCATCTTTCATGAGCATAAATGGTCCACTTAGCTCTTGTTACATCAAGATGATGTGCATAGGGGTGAAGCGTTGGTGCTTCTTAAGATGTCATCCATCTTGATACTATCAATAATAAAATCATTTTCACAAGAGAAGAATGTAATAGGAAATAAATTGTACATACTTGATAATAATAAGCCACTTCAAGGGTGAAAGCCGAGTCAAATTATTCAACAAAAACATAAATCACAATATGATTAAAATAAACTAACCATTAGCTCATATATTAAAATGAATAGATATTTTAAATAAAGATATCTAAAAGATGTTGAGAGATATCAATATTGAGGTTTCTATACTAAGTTATCTATGTATTTAAGATATCCATAATAGTTTAAGTATACATATTATTAGATGTTACTTAACCATTTTTTAAGTTGTTATGAATAAATATATATTAAAATTTGTATAATTGAGGGTGTTCCTTTAATTAGCTTAGATTAATATAAGAAAAACTCTTCTTTACAATATCTATGTAAATATTATTTTTGTTAATGTGAATCTAAACTACTACATACACGCATTAATGTACTCCCCAATTTATAGTATCCAAAGTATTGACAATTGGCAAACAATAATGTGTGATGCTACTTTTCATGATTATTGGCATTGTCACAACCCTCCTTTATCACTTTTTGATTTGATACAATTCTATTATATTTTTTGTTACTATTTTTTCTATTTTAAAACGTATTTTTTGGAAAAAAATGTTACTTTGGATATTTTATATTTTTATCCAAAACCATACATACATACATACATACAGAGACACATACACATACACATACACATACACATACACATACACATACACATACACATACACATACACATACACATACACATACACATACACATACACATACACATACACATACACATACACATACATACATACATACATACATACATACATACATACATACATACATACATATATATATATATATATATATATATATATATATATATATATATATATATATATATAATGCTAAGTTTTTTTTAAATGCTATTCCATGTGAAATTACCATGTATTGTTTTTGTTTCCTATCATTCCTTTTGTGTTTCACATTGTATAATTAAATTTTATTTTTTTTTAAATTATATTAAAAAGAATCAGAATGGTAAGTTTTAAGAACGGTGATGAAGAATGAATTTGATATTGTAATAAAATGTGTTTGTTTGAGGATTAGAAAATAATATTCTTTGTTTGTAATTCACTCAACTTTGTTGTGGGTCATTTCCATGTTGCATGGACTTTTCTTATATGGTCCGCCTATCTAATTTGGGAAATCATAAACTTTCACTTTTGGATTTACTAAATTCTTTTATGTTGATCATAAAGGACTATTGATATTTTTAAAATAAATTGAATAGGTGACTAGATCAAGTAGGTCATGTTCTCCTAGGTTAACTCCTTTATTAGATTGATTTTTGTATTCATTAAAATGAGAAAAGATGACACTCTTTAGAATGAAAATTCTCTAGAATGATGATGCATGATTAAATCTCCCTTAGTGCCCTAAAACAAAAGATTCACAAAACTCTCTACTATAATGCTTAGAAGATCTATAAATTATTATTGACTGATAATTAATGCACATTGATTTCTTTAAATACCCCCAAATAGAATCAAATAAAATGAAACATGTAGCATGCCAACTCAATGTAAGAATAAAATGGGCAAGAGTTGGCCAATTTTGAAATTCCAAATTTAAAGGGTGACCAATTCCATGTGTTGTGAGAGAAATATTATGTCACAAGATAGACTTGGGATGATAAATTTCCAAATATGGTGTGGGGAATGAATGCATTGGGGGATGCAATAAATGCCAAATGTGAGACAATATGAATAGAAACAAATAAGATAACGGTGAGAAAAGGCTGAATTTTTGAAGATATATGAAGGTGCTAATAAGTGAAGGATTGGAAATAAGTCCAAGCTCACACAAGATTATGCCATTGATTTATATGCAATCATTTTAATAAATTATATGAAAATGGACCCAAAACCTAAATGGGACTTGGTGTAGGTATGAAAATTTTATCATTACATTTTGCTCTATCTTTGAGGTACGTGTATATATAAGCATGAGAATATATTTGAAATTAAATGAACAGACACAAGCACACCCATAAATTCAATTTAAAGACATAATAGGACACCAGGGTATATGTAAAGTAATAGGCTCAACTAAAAATATCATGTGTGTTCATTATTTAATATGTATATTATGTTAGACAGCTCAAATAACCAAAGGACAACTGAGAGGGGGGGGGCAAATCAATTGTCAACAGATTACAAAACTTTAAGCATTCAAATCCTAATTACCAGAACACATAAACCCAATGATCAACCAAGTCGGATTAGGCTAAAAACAATGTAAGCCAATCATTAAATCTCTCTAGTAACGCATCGGGATCATCCACCAACACATTACATTAACCGGTCCATAACCTAGATAACGCCGGACCCAAAATAGGTCGTCATAAACCAAATACAACACCACCGATCAATGGGAACATGAACAAGATAACCAACAACATCCCAAAATCCATCTAGAAGTCGCACCAACACCACTTATCAGTGCATCAAAATATCTTCAACAAAGCTCTGCCGATAAAACTCTTACCAATAACCAAAAGGCTTACTAGAACAAATGATAGTATCTGAGTCATCAAATCCTGAACCAACTGACTGTGATACCCATATGAATAGAATGAATAACATATCCAAATCAATTCCACAAACCAAAGCATATCAGAGCATACCGGATCAATATCATAATCCAACCACTCTACCAGAACCAACTGAAAATCGGTAAACAACCAAAATAGCCAGTGTTGCCATCAATGACAAAAAATCAATGCAACACATAATCAATTCCTCCAAATTTCCAACAATCTCCCCCTTTGGCATTGATGTCAACACTAGATGTGAAAAACATCCAAGTGCCAAGAAATGCCAAACAAGTCTCCCCCTATGGAAGACAACCGACAATCTCCCACAAAATGATATAGCAATGAAGATCTGAACCAAAATCCCCTAATGAATATATCTCTCCCTTATGTTTTTCACAAGAATAACTCAGCCCCCTTTGACATCAATGCCAAGGATCTGACATAAATATCAAAGAAAAATCATAAATCCTCTGATTCTTACAACTAACTACTCCTCCTGAGTAGTAGCACCACCACATCAATCCAGAATGAGTAATAGCTCTGATAATGCATACCAGACTAATGCCAATCAGCATCACTTAGGTCTCTACCGGAGGGGCAGAAACCCCCAATCTGTCTCTGAAGTACTCAAATGATTCTTTAGGCAAAGGTTTAGTGAAGATGTCTGCAATCTTCTCTTTAGTATTCACATAAACCAGTATGACTTCATTTGCTTCCACCTTCTCCTTCAAAAATTTCTACTTGATAGATATGTGCTTTGTCTTAGAATAAAATACCAGATTCTTTGATATATCAATAGCAGCAGAGTTATCACAGTGAATAGCTACCGGTTCATTACAATCCACCTTGACATTTGTGCTCTCCACAATTCTTTGCAATATTTTGTTATAACATCTATATGCTTTGATTTCATTAGAATAACCAATAAATATTCCTTCATCACATCTGGGATCAAACTTTCCAATGGAATCATCTCTTTTGATATAGCATTTACTACCAAAGATTCTGAAATACTTAACTGTCGGTGTATGACCAAACCATAACTCATAAGGTGTCTTACTGGTGTCTTCTTTGATATGAACTCTATTGAATGTGTATACCATCATGCTTACAACTTCTCTCCAGTAGACATGAGGTAGATTATCTTCCATCATCATAGTTCTAGCTACATCCAAGATAGTTTTCTTCTTCCTTTCCATAACTCCATTTTGTTGAGATGTCTAGGGTGCAGACAACTGTCTCATTATCCCATTCTTCTCACAATAGTTGTTAAATTCATCAGATGTGAATTCTCCACCCTAATCTGACCTTAATCATTTAATCTTCAATCATGTATCTGTCTCAACTTTAGCTTTAAAGTTTTTAAACTTCTCAAATGCTTCAGATTTCTCTCTTAGAAAAGTAACCCACATCATTCTTGAATAGTCATCAATGATTAGCATGAAATATCTATCACCATGAAAACTTTTGATTCTAGCAGGACCACACAAATCAGTATGAATAAGATCAAGAACATAATTAGAATTTTTGACTTGCTTTCCCATTTGACATTCCATACATACCCGATTATAGGGCTTTACAATCTTAGGTATATCTCTAGTTACCTTAGTAGAACTGATCTTCACAATGCAATCAAAATTCACATGACACAACCTCTTATGCCATATCCAACTCTCATCAATTTGTGCAATCAAACATGTCTTCTCACTAGATTTCAAATGAAAGATGTTACCTTTAGTTTGTGTACCGGTTGCAATCTCCAATCCAAATCTGTTGATAATCTTGCATTTTCCATCCTTGAACTGTAATTGAAATCCCTTATCCACCAACTGTCCTACACTCAAAATATTATGCCTTAAAAATTCAACATAATAAACATTATCAGTGTTATTCTTACCATCCAATTATATTGTTCCTCTTCCCTTTATCATGCATGCTTTGTCATCTCCAAATCTAACCAGACCACCATCAAATTCTTGCAAAGATAAGAACTTCCTTTTATCTCTAGTCATATGATGTGAACATCCACTATCAATCACCCATCCATCCTTGTCTTCAATTTAAGCAGCAAGGGCCTTATTTTCATGTACCAGATCATCTTCCTTGATTGCCAAAAATACCCATTCCTTTCCATTACCGGATCCACTATATGAATCTTGTGTCGATTCATCATCAAAATCAAGAACACCTTCCTCATCAGCAAAATAGCATGATTTGTCTTTGTTCTTCCTGTACCTATGCTTGTTTTGATAACCATGGTTAGGCCTAAAAGATCTTCTATCTCTTTCTTCAAATCTTGAATTCCTTTCAAGACATCTAGATGCAAAATGACCTATCTTACTACATGCAAAGCATTTAAAAAGTGATTTTCCTTCATACTTACTTCATGTCAGTCCTTTAGGTACTATTCTAGCAAATAAGGCTTCAAGTTGCTCAAACTCTTCATCTTCTTCCTTCATATCCTCTAGTTCCTTCGCATATAAAGCATTCCAAACACTCTTGCTGGTAGATGATGTAGATGCATGAAAAACAAGTTCATATTTCATAGCTCGAGAAGGTCCAAATTCCTCAAGTTCAAAAGTAGATAACTTCCCAACCAAGGTATCCCTATTAATAGAGGTGTTTGCCATAGTTCTCAACTTATTAATTGTAGTAGCCTTCATCTTATAAGCTGGTGGAAAATCTCTCAATACTTTAGAAACTATTTCATCTTCGCTCAGAGACCTACCACAACATTGAATTCCCAAAACAATCCCATTAACTCTCTCCATAAAAGAAGTAATCATTTCATCTTCTTCCGTCTGTAGGTTCTCATACCTCACCCGATAACCATCAAGTTTAGTAATTTTAACAGTAGGGTCACCTTCATTCAAAGTCTCCAATTTATCCCATATAGCCTTTGTAGTTGTTTTGTCAGTTAGTCCCATTATTTGTTGATCAGAAAGTGCACACAAAAGGGCTTCTCTAGCTCTATAATCATTCTCAAGCTCCTTATCTAGGCCTTCCGGAGGAGGATTCCTAGATGCCGAATTAAAAGGGGTGACACCTTTCTCAGTGATCTCCCAAATTTCCTTTCCAAGACATCTCAAATGAGTCTCCATCTGAATCTTCCATACCCCGTAATTTGTTCCATCAAGCCTAGGAATTTCTCTCTGGAAAACAACAGTAGATGAACTTGATGAACTTGAATTTTTAGATGACATAGGATCTTCCTCAAGCAGTTAAGCTTCTGTAGAGAGGACCAAGCTCCGATACCAATTTTTAGACAACTCAGAGGACAACTGAGAGGGGGGGGTGAATCAATTGTCAACATATTACAGAACTTTAAGCATTCAAATCCTAATTACCAGAACACATAAACCCAATGATCAACCAAGTCATCTTAGGCCAAAAAAAATGTAAACCAACCATTAAATCCTGTCGGTAACGCATCGGGATCATCCACCAACACGTTACATAAATTGGTCCATAACCTAGATAGCATCGGACCCAAAATAGGTCACCATAAACAAAATCCAATACCACCGATCAACAAGAACACAAACAAGATAACCAACAACATCTCGAAAGCCATCTAGAAGCCACACCAACACCACTTATCATGTGCATCAAAAGATCTTCAACAAAGCTCTATCGGTAAAACCCTTACCGGTAACCAAAAGGCTTACTAGAACAAATGATTGTATCTGAGTCATCAAATCCTGAACCAACTGATTGTGATACACGTCTAAATAGTATGAATGACAGATCCAAATCAATTCCACAAACCAAAGCTTATCAGAGCATACTGGATCAATATCATAATCCAACCACTCTACCGGAACCAACCGGAAACCAATAAACAACCAAAATAGTCGGTGTTGCCATCAATGACAAAATATCAATGCAACACATAATCAATTCCTCCAAATTATGAACATATTCCATGGAAGTTTACAAAATAGAGAAAAGATACATGTAATGATTAGTTTATGTGATGCAAGTAGAACTAAAATTTTGAAAACTATATTTTACCATCAACGATCATGAGAGAGAGGAAAGTGAATAATATTTTTAGAAAAAAAATTACCCATATAAAAAATGGTGAGGATAAGTTCCACCAAGTGGTGGTCTTAGGATGACATGTTATATTAGTTTCTGTCATGTTCAATAATCATGATAAATGTGGACAGAACGATGTCTTTACGAAGCATATATATAACTATTCACAATCTCAACATAGGACTTATTAGTGATAGGATATTTCCCATTCAACTGGTTACATCCCTAGCATATTAGGAAATACAAGAGAAAAATATAGTACATGAAATACAAATATAAACTAAAAAAAATGTTAGTGTAACAATCATGCAAAGTAATGAGTGCTATAAATACATCATGTGAAAATCAAATAAGAATCTTATATAAAAGAAATGGTAAGCACGAACGATGTAGATAAGTACGATGGAATATATATTCAACATAAAAATGAGAAAATATATATGGTGATGTAGCCCTCAATGGACAAAAACACTTGTGGAGGTACATTAGACACTAAATCAAGTATATCCTCATTGTGGCATCAAAGAGCACAATCATACAACGATCGTGGTAAGACAATAATTTCTTGATCATGGTAAGATGGATTAAGATAGTGTGGAGAAGGTTATAATATCCCCTATATGATTCTTAGAACATGATAAGTGAGTATAGAATAATATAGGAATAACATATAATAACCACAATGTGATGAAATGATCTTAGGACATGATTTGGCATAAGTTGTGTGTTGGACACAAGCAATATCATAAACAATGTATAGCCACCCAATGATAAGGTAGCATGGCCCTTAGTAGAAAAATAAGGACATGTTAGATAATACAAAATAACTAACCATGTTGATAGGTAATTATACAATTTATTATAGATGTTACATATGATCATGAAGCCACATGTAAAACTGTTACATGTTATTCTTAAGGTTGATAATTTATTTTATAGTAAATACTTAGGGAAAATGACATTATAATAAAATTATAAAAAATCACCACGTGTGACCATCTATAAATATCTCAAATGAGTGTATAGGCATCATGAATGAATTTTATCATCAATAAGTGTCATAGGTCACAAATTTCATAAGTGCAATATAAATGGTATAATAAATTCATGGAAATGAAAATTAGGTCAAAACTTACACTAAGTCATCTATAATTATTTGTAATGTGTGTTATTTCCACTCTGATCTTGTTATGGTTCAAAATTGGAAGTTGTAGGATCGTGGCTTTTCATATTTATACAAATTTTCACTCAACTATATTTAGGAGGGTGAATAATGGAAAGTCACTTTTCTTTCCATGTGCATAGTTACATATTATTCAATCGTAGGATGCAAAGAAGTGGAAGAGAAAAAATTAGTACATGAAATATAAATTTAAACTAAGCATGCAAGCATATGAATCATATAAAGTAATAAGTGGAATTAACATGCATCCACATTAACGGTTGATCTTAGCAACATCAAAATCTGCACCCATTAACATCCATCCAATGTCAACATCTACCCTATTTTTGATCCATGGATCCCTATAAGGATATTCAAATGGTAGTTAGTGTAGATTCAAGGAACAAAAGTGGTGCCTACATCTCATTTATGATCTACAAAACCCCTTTGTTAGAATGACACTTCTTGGACATGATTATAGTAGATCTTATGGGTGACTACACTCGTTGTTGCACTCAAACCCATGAATCATCAATAAAAAATTTTAGCATGGGTCAAAGGAATGTCCTTTAATACTTCCTAATAATCATATTGCATTGGTAAAAGACACTTGGTGTTAGATATGCTCACAACTAGGGGTTCTTGTATGTTATGATCTTCTAACATTTTGCACACCTTATTGTCATCAATATATCTATTTTAGCAACCATGTGGGAAAGGGAGGATAATATTTTTACACAAGAGTGGTTACAAAGGTAGTAAAGGAGAGATATTCACAAGAAACTCTAGGGTTTTCATTTTTAGTTTTGGGTGTAGTTATTTTTTTATTGTATTTATCTAAGTTCATCCAAAACCTATAATAACTATCTTGTAAACATTGAAGATCAAAAGATTAAAGGAAGAATAAACTTTACTTATATGTATTCTTGTGTATGGTATGCATTTCAAGATATACATTGTTTAGTTTCTCAGCTAGGGGTATATAAAATCCTTGCAAATCCTTTGTAACATATCTTTTCAACATATTAAAGGAAGCAGATGTGCATATTGATGGATTACTAAGTAGAATTTCTTAATATTCTACAACCATATATTATTAGTTTTTAATGTATGTAAAGAGCAACTTGTTTGTGCATTTTGAAAGGCACATCCTTTTGGGGTGTCCTGATTAAGACATTAACTTGTTTTTAGTTGTTACATGTTTTATTAAATCTAGAGACTTTTTTAATCAATGGATAAAGGAAATGGTCTATGTCTAGTTTTCTCTCTCATAGCCCTCAACACTTTCAAAATACATTAACTTAAAAATATTTTTGGTTTCACAACTTTGTGTCTACTATTGCCATGTTGAACAAGGAGAAAAACTGGTACCCAACATTCTTTCTAGATTGTAAAGTGGCTTCCCATAATGCAAATAAACTTCATGCACATCATTGAAATATATACATTTCAATTATAGTGAAGATATGCATAGGAAAAGGTAAACTAAATTGTGAATGGATTGATAGTTCAACAATCTTGTACAAGTGCCCAACTTCATAAGAGCTAAAAATTACTAGTCCAAAATAAGAAACTTTAAATATTTTAGATGCTTACTATTAAGGACAGTGATATTTAGTCTTCAAATTTAGTTGGAACTTATTCCTTCCAACTAGTTCTTACTATTTGAAAGTCTAATTTCATTAAACTTAATTTTATAAGTGGTTATTGAACTATATTAATAAATGATCAATCTCAATCGATAATATTTAAGCCAAGAATTATTTTTGTTACTTCATAATTTACTAGTGAAGGAAAATAAATTTTATTAAGTATAATTTAAGTTAATTAAATTAAACATATATATTTGAGTATAGTTTGTTTAATTTAGATTAAATAACTATTTAGTTGCAAATGTTGGATAGGTGTTATATTTTTTATGTTTAATAATCTAGATGAGATCAATTTAGCAAATTGATGTCTTCCATTTTTTCCTATTCTAAAAATGTATATTTAAAAAAAAAAGTTACTTTGGACATTTTTTATTTATACCCATACATTAAACTAGTGATATTTAAATCATTATCCATTTCCGCATAACCTATTATTATGCAATAAGTTGTCATCATATTATTATTTCCAAACTTTATATCCTTATTACTTCTATCTCTTTTAGCTTTTAGGTCTCCTAGTTCAAAAAGAACATTGGTAAAGTGTACCCCAAGATGCATGTCTTAGACTTCACTGCCCTATGTAGTGACTTTAACTTTGAGGAAAAGCTACTAACTATGAAACTCTTTTTATAATCTCTTAAAAAATAAACCACTATTGGTTTTTCTCCTTGTCCAATCATTCAATTTATTAATTTGATCAACTTATTCAACTCTTTCTACAACAATTGTAACTTAGTATTTGTACCCAAGTAACCTTAGGACCCTATTGAAAAAATCATGATTTTATCTTCCATTACCAAAATTTATTCTCTCAAATTCCATTTGCTCTCCTTAACTTTGATTTTTTTACATTTTGGGATTCAAATATATAATGTCTATTTTTCTCGAGTCACTTTCATTTTGTGTTAATCCTATATTTGACCCATTTTTTATAACTAATATGAGACATCCCAAATGGGTCCCTTAAGTATTAAAAGTTGTAAGAATACATAAAAAGTCTAAGTTTGGGTTATCTCTAGTTCCTCATTGGTGTTTTGTGTGTTTGTCAACCTTCCAAATTTTTGGGGTTGTCTATACATGCATACCTTTACTCTAGATCCTGATAACCCAATTTATTAAATTTAATCTAAGTATTATTTTATCAAAGATTAAAATTATCACATCTTATCATTATTTCCTTGCAACTTGTCATCCTTGGCATGTCTCTCCCTCCAAGTATTATTTTCCCTTTAAGCTCCCTTTTCTGACTTTTAGACTCGTCCATCTATCCATCTTGCAATACCCATTCCAATTCATCTTCACTCTATGAACTCAAATCCCTTGCATTAAAATTTAGGACCTGTGAGGTCTATCATTTTGCTTGCACATAATTGAATTCTTGTTTCCACAAACCACAAAAGTCTATAACTCTACAAATTTCTCTATAAACTATCAAATTTGAACTTTTAGCCATCTCCTTAACTCTTTACCAAGTCATGCCCCATCTTGAATCCATAATCCTAAAGTTCCAAAAGCCTTTTCTTTGTCAGTTTTCCCTTGTTGGGCTTCCATTATCTTCAACATGTCTTCCCTTGATCCCTTGATTCCTTGATTACCCAATGCTTTGGTATTTGACATGTAGTATGAGTTTTTCCACTTCTAAAGAGTCCAAAGCTTGATTTTTTTTAGGTTATTGACACATAAGGGAGTGTTTAGTGTGTTGGCTATGGTTTCAAAGAGGGACATGCTCCTTTATAAGTTTGACATATGATTGTAGGTCTGATAATTACCAAGAGATTGATAATGGTATCTAGTGAGTGTCCTTGCATCTATCTTGAAGGTGTGAGAGCATTATTCCCTAACTCAACCAAAGGCACAATAAAGTAAATGTGGAACAATTCAAAGTTGTAAATGCCAAAGAAATCTTAAGATGATTATAAATGGGCATTATTTTAATATTTATTTAAATATTGTAAAATCTAAATGAGAATGGTCTAACTCTTTTGTCCACCCAGGGTGATCCCATAATATTGGGTTACACTTTTTTGCCAAACTTGACACTAAAATCAACATTTTGCATCATATTTTTACTTTCCAAAACCTCTAGCAGCTAAACTATTCAGAATTTGAAGATGAAGTAAACTACTAATTTGTGAGATTTTATATAGATTCTAAATATATATTTTTAAAAATAATTAGAAATTAATTGTCCATATTTTTTTTTATTAAGGAAAATCAGATTTTAAGGGACCCGAAACCCGCTTACATTATGATAGATGAACAAGAAAGAAACAAGAGAAGGTAAGACCAAGAAAAAATAGCTGCAAAAAACCAGCACAAAAACCAGTAGCTAGGACAAAAGGATAGCAAAGAGCCAGCGAGAAACTGGCATCCAAAACCCAGTATTACAAGTCAAATTAAAACTTTTATAGACTCCTCAGCATTCTGAACCAACAGCATCATGGCCTTAGTGGCTTCTTTGAGATCACTATTCTCATGTTTCAACTAAATGTCTTTCATTTTTGTCTCCATATCAGTGTGGTCTGCCTGGTCCTTCACTTGGAGATTTGATGAGTAGAGTTGGAGGTCGGTATATCTTCAATGATTACCAAATGCTTGTTCTGATTTTTCCTCTCTAAGTGGTCCACCAAGGCATTCATGTTTTGAGAAGAAACTCTCAAGACCTCAAGACTGTGGTTCATGAAGCTTTTCAATGCCTTCTCAGTTTGAGCAACCCGATTGATGATGTTATCATTATCCGACTCAGTCTTTTCTTTTACAATTCCAATAACATCCTCTAGATGTTTCAAATCCCCTTTTATCAGGTCTTTTTCCAACCAGTCCTGCATCTCAATTCCCCCCTCAGCTTCACTAGTTTCCACCTCCTCACTCTTTTTCCCCGAATTTGTTTCCTTAATCAAATTGTGTATCTTATTTTCCAAGTCCCTCAGTTTGCTTTGAATGCTTGTTATGTTGTCAATAACCCACTTCTGGAGATTGCAAGACTCCAGTGTGAAATTTCGGGCAGTATTCAAAATAGTATTCGCCGAATCCCTACCCTGCTTAGTGCTCACGGATTTAGGGTTGTCTTCCTCCATTGAGTTCGGGGCGACATTCCTGTTATCTAAACCCATAGGGTTAGAATCAGGGTTTTTAGAATTGGCATCTTGTTTCCTTTCCTCCTCTTCTCCAGCATTCTCTTCCTTCTTACTCTCTATTTCAGTCTCAACCTCCTTCCCCTTTTCCTCCTCCAAATCATCATTCACCTCCATGTCCACATTATCAATGTCATCTCTCCCTTTTTTATGGGTAGGGGCATTAGATAGGTCATCATCAGACTTAGAATTATTAAAACTCTCAGAAACATGTACATTAGTTACCAGGTAATCATCCTTGCTAACCCTAGCTTTTTCCTTCAGGTGTTTGTAAATGAGAAAAATAAGCCCCTGATGGGCTATGGGGTAAGATTTGGGCTTTTTGGCATGGTCAGCCAAGCTCTCATTCAAAGAAGAAGCTAAATAAAAGGGCAAAGAAATCTTAACCCCATGGCGGAAATGATTGAGAATTGAAAATGATAATTGTAGACTTTAGTAAATCTACCATCAATAGTAAGTAATTCCATCAAAACCCTTAAAACTTTCTGCCAAAAAGACTTTACCTGTTGGGGGAGGTAGTAAGAGACATTGTCTTTCTTGGTAAGTCGAGCCTTCTCATCCTCAATTTTTGGGAAGTTTTTAATCGTTTCAACAGCAAACTTCTGGTCTCTATAGAATTTTGTGCCCTCCTTCTACAGTTTCGTGACCTCTGCAACCAAATCCTCATCAATCTTCTAGGTCTCCCCAAACAAAGTGACTCTATTGTTGTTCCAGCCCCTAGCAAAGCCTTGAGACACCAATTTTTTGCTACCATGCAGCTTTTCCATATAATCGGTGAATCCATATCTATGAAGCCTCCTCCACACTTTCTACTCACTCTTCTAATTCTTGCAACCAGAGGGCTCATTTCATTTTAAGTTACCTCCCATATTGAACAGCAGGTTGAAGTCCCCAATGGTGTATCTCACAATTTGCAGACCTAGATTTAACCATAGATTCTTGAGCAAAATTTTGGGGTAACAAAACAGAGTCTCATCCGTGATTTTAAAGAAAATAATAATGGTCGCACAGATCCAGCACTTATTATTATAATCCCCATCACACATATGATCATAAAAATGATGCCTAATAGCAATCATTAACTGACAGTTCATTTGCCCCCAAACTCTGTCTTTGATTTCCGGACCCCAAAAGGTAATCATGATTTTAACTTGACCCATTGATGCGATCAAATAATAATTGCTCCCTAACATCCCTTTTACATTGGGCCTCTGCGATATATTTAACCTCCACCTCTAAATTGACCCCTTCATTAGCTAAAAGGTCTGCAACCTTATTGCCTTCCCTTAGAGTGTGAGTTATGAGAATACTAACATAGTCATTTAATAAATTTTTAGCACTTTCAATCAAATTAGTAATATTCCAAGATGAGGAACTAGTACCTTTAAAAGCCTAAATGATGTTGAGGGAGTCCCCTTCCAACCAAATTTTTTAAAATTTGAATCCCTGAGCAAGCTGGAGGCTTTTCAGCATAGCCTGAGCTTTAGCCACATGATTATTTTGGACCCCAAAAGGAGAAGCAATAGCAGCAATACAAACACCTTGAGCATTTCTGATGACTCCTCCCCCACCGGACTTTCCAGGATTGCCTTTAGCAGCCCCATCAAAATTCACCTTAATCCATTCATGATCGGGAAATCTCCAAACAATATTATCTCTCCTTGTCTTATTGTCAGATCTACAACCTTTATGGATTAAGTTCCATTCAGTAAGGATGCCTTCTTCAATTTCATTCATATCAGTAAAAAACCATTGTTTATTATGCCTGTGAGGAATATTTATGTTTTCTTTTATAGCCCTGCATACTTTTTCAAAGACCACCTGAGAAGTGCACTTAGCTTCCCTAAATATTTTGTTATTTCTCTCTTTCCAGATTCCCCAACAAGTCATGGGAAGGATCAGGTACCAAAGGTTCTTGATAAGAGGAAATTTGGTGGGAAAGGTCCATTGCCAAATAATTTCCTTGAGACTCTTATGCATAACCCAATCAACTTTCCAATTCACCCAAAACTTACTCCAGATTTCCCAAGTGAAGGAGCAATGGATAAACAGATGATCAACTGATTCTTCCTCTTTCTAGCATAACTCACACCTATTAGGGAACATAAAACCTCTTCAGACCAAATTATCAATAGTAAGGATCCTATTGTGAGTAGTAAGCCAAAGGAACATGTTGACTTTATGGATAAGAATAATATTCCAAACTTTGCCCCATATAGGGTTGCTGATCTGGGTAAAAGTGTTTTTATAGGCCGAGGCAACCGTAAATTCACCCCTTGGATTGCTCTTCTAGAGGAAAACATCATCATAATCTTTGTTAATAGAAAAGGACAGCAACTCCTGCTAAAGCAAGGAAAACCCAACATGTATAACATCAAGCCTAACACATTTGTTCTCCTGCCAGTAGTTACACACCATAGACCCAAACCTCCTTTTACATTCCTCAATAAATTGAATGTAGTCTTGATTAAAGAGAGGTTCATTTTTCATCCAAGGATCCTCCCAGAACCTAATTTTGTCACCTTTTTCAAGGACCCATCCAGCTCCAGCTTTGGCCACTTTTATGGATTTAATAATACTATTCCAAATGAAAGACCCAATAGGGATATCTTCAGAATTAAGGAGACCTTGGAGAGGTTGATCATGAATATATTTGTCAAACCAAATCCGGTTCCAATCTTTCTTAATGTCATAAGCTCTCCATATATGTTTAGCAAGAAGGGCTTTATTGAAAGATTTGAGAGCTTTAATACCAAGACCTCCTTTGCTCTTTGGCTTACACACTTTGTCCCAAGCAACCAAGGATAATCTATTTTTTTCTTCAACCCCTGACCAAAGAAATATCTTGTGAATCCTTTCTAAGGCATCAATAAATTTAGTCGGGATGCCAAATAGACGGAGAGCATAGACAGGGAGATTCTGGAGAGTAGCTTGAAGAAGCTGCAACTTTCCAGCCTGAGATAAAACGGTTCCTTTCCAGCCAGCAAGTTTTTTGTTGAGTTTGTCAATTAACATATTCCTGAAGGAATTTGGGGGAACTAATCCCAAAGGGAGACCCAGATAAGTGGAGGGAGCATTTCCACTTTGCACCCAATAATTTTAGCAATTGTTTGTTGTCTTATGATAGGAGTATTCATGAAGTATATAGCAGACTTGTCCCAATTGACTTGCTAGTCGATAGCCAAAGAATAAGAATTAAGAGCACCTTTAAAGGCACCAGCCTCCCCAACAGAAGAGTATCCCATTAAGATAGTGTCATCAACAAACTGTTGGTGAGAACAAAAAACATTAGCAGAGGAAGGTTGAAGACCCTTGATAATTTTATTCACTTTCATTTTTTGGATTAGTCTGCTCATGCTCTCTGCCAAGATGGTGAAAAGGATAGGAGATGTGGGATCTCCTTGTCTAAGCCCCCTAGATGATTTAAATAATTTAGAAGGAGATCCATTAACGAGAATTGAAAACATTGGGGTGGAGATCAACTCTCTGATAATTTTGATTATCTTCTCATCAAATCCAAAAGCCTCCATAATTCTGAAAAGAGCTTGCCAATCCACTCTATCATAAGCTTTCGCTAGATCCAAATTTATAAAAAATCCTTCTTTATAAAAAATCCTTCTTTATTGGCAGCATTGAGGGAGTGAATATTCTCATGCACAAGAATGATAGAGTCCAAAATCTACCTACCAGGAACAAATCCTTTTTGCTCCTCAGAGATGATGAAGGGGAGGACAACGAAAAGTCTGGAAGTCAAAACTTTAGATATGATATTATAAAAGGAGTTACATAGACTTATTGGCCTAAATTTCCCCATGGAATCTGCTCCAACCACCTTAGGAATTAAGGCAATAAAAGTGGAGTTGATTCCTTAAGAATTCTTCTTGAACCGAAAAATTCTTTTACCGCATTGACCGTGTCTTTTCCCACAATATGCCAAAATTCCTGGAAGAAGAACATGAGGAAGCTATCAAGTCCCAGAGCCTTATCCCCTTGAAAGGACAAGACAACTTTTTTAATTTCCCCAGCAGAGGAGATAGCAGAAAGGGCCTTATTCTGATTAGGGTTAATAATCTTGGGGATGATGTCAACCAGATCCTGTTGATTGTCCATATTGTTATATAACTTTTAATAACTCAATATTTACAGTAATCAGTATTTTTCAGAAGTGACATTTATTTGGTAATGAATAACATTTTTATAGCAAGAAGTATAGAATTATCACACCAATATCTATTGAATGGATATGCTTTCATAATTTTTTGTTACATATATTTTTTTAGTTAATGTTTGAAGACAGAGTAATTGTAATTTGGATAGAGGTGTATTCTGTAATGCATAAAAAAATTTGTATGCATTTGAATTAACATATTCTTTTTGTGTTGAGATGAGGATATCAATACCTAGGGAAAAGAGATTTTTTACAAAAAAAAATGTATTTTTTTATTTTTTCACATGTGTGAAACACAATCCTTAATGTTTGATGAAAAATTTACATTCATAAGAAATAAAATAAAAATATATTAATGAAATTAAATATATTAAAAATTATACTATTTGGAAAGCTTATAATAAGGTTTAAATACTTTAAAAAACAAAACTTCTAAATGAATTCATTTGACCCCACAAAAGATAATTTAAAAGTGTTTTTTATCAGCATTTTGATAGGTACGAAGGAGACTCCATTGTAGGTATTATTTAGAAGCAGAGAGGTTCTATCAAAGAAATTTTGATCTAAGAGCCTTTGATCTAACTCTTCTTAATTATTTACTTCAAATGGAACCTCTTAAAGCTTAAATCACTATATTTTCTAAAAAATGTATGATTTTAGCAAAAATCAAGATGTACTAAAAAGTGTAACCTAGTATTGTAGGATCACCCCCCATTTCACCTACTTTCCATTACTATAGGTCCTTCTCCTAGCTACCTACAATAATTATTTTAGTATTTTTAGAGGGATTGCATTCATGTCAATAATTTTTATATTGCTATGACTAGGATTGATGCCTTGTAACTATTACAAAATATTCTTGGGTCATTTTGGAAATGAGGTTGGTTTTTGTGGCAATCCTCAAACATCTAAGGGTTGTAAGTATGATGCAAGGAAATTAGGAATTTCTAGTTTAGTTTATTGAGTGGATTAAAGGTCTTTGAAATCAAAGTAGATAAGTATTGAAAGCGATTTTGCAACAGAGTGGCATTATGTATATCTCCAAGAGGGTTTCTTAGTCACAAGTAGGGAGCTTCATTTTCCTTATTTACTAGCACAAATATAATGTTGATTTAGATGGGTGTAACAACACTCTAAAAAAATTGTAACAAGATGTTTTCTCCCCCTAGAATTTTTACAACCAAAACTATACATTATCACCAAAACAACAACTAGCACTTACTATCATTACAAATCACGTGATAAATAATTTCTCAAAATAACCGCTACATATAGTCATAACATGGTATATAATTAGTTGCATAAGAAACACACTTTAAAATATTGTAAAATAATAAGTAAACTTTCTCCTTCTTCTTGCTCCAATAGAAATTGTAACATTTAATACACAAGCCTTGAATATACATGCAATCCTCCATATTCTAGTTACAAAATAAGACAAGCATTGACAGCATTTTGAGAAGACATGAAAAATATACAATACATTCTCTTTGATAAGATGAGATTCATTGGGCCAAAACTACTATTAAAAATTGATAGCAGGTTACGTGAAGCAATCACCAAAAAAATATCCTCTTAGGTGGTGTTTCTCTTATTCTTATGTGATAGCTTGCTCAAGTACGACATATTATGGATTAAATTATTTATGAATCACACACAACTAAAAGAAACATATTAAGTACATTTAGAAAGGAGAGAAACTTTGGGAGAGGAAAAAGTTCTAAAACTGAGCAGCATGAGCGGCGGGAAAGGAGAATTCAAAATTGGTCCTGGTGGAGATGGAGGTTCTGGATTGAATCTGGAGACTCCAATTAAAAGATTGGGATCATATGAAGGACAAAAGGAATCACAAATTGACATGGGAAGAAAGCCTTATGGGACTGAGTAAATTCATGTCGGGTCAGCCAGATTTGAAAATGGAAAACCCAATCTTGAGACTGGACCTGGGTTGAACCATAAATCATGGGTTTCATTGTTCGAAGTTAAGCCCACTGGTAAATCTTCTTTCACTCTAATGAATAATATTTCTAACCCTAAGACTGGTAAGTTTGCTATCTCAGTTCTAGATTATGTGATAGATCATAATATTTCCTTGATGGGTTCTTCTTTTGTTGGCAAGTTTATGGGTCCTAGACCCAATATTGAGATAATTTTATCCTTTGTTAGAAGTAAATGGTTTCTTAAAGGTCAGGTGGAGGTGTCTTCTCTACCTAAAGGATTATTCTCCTTTGGTTTCTCTTGTGAGAAGGATTTATTTGCCATATTGTGTGGGGGACCATGGGTTATTGGCAAAGCCTCCCTTGCTTTAAAGAAATGGTCTTTGAAGCTAGACCTCTCAAACTTGACTTTTGAAGCGGTTCCAGTTTGGGTTTGGTTTCCTAGTTTACCAATGGAATACTAGAATGAGGATGTCTTTAAGGGTATTGATGGATCCTTTAGGGAGATTCTATCTATTGACCTTATGATTGTTGCGAGGAAAACGTCAGTTTATGCCAAAATCTATGTTTGTATCCTCCAATATAAGAATCTACCTACTTCTATTGATATTGTTTCAAAATTGGGAACATGGGAGAAGATGGCTGATCTTGAATCATTGCCTTTTGTTTGTTTCCACTGCAAAAAATATGGTCATTAGGCTAAAAAATGTCGTCTTAGAATTCAGATTAATGCTGAGAGAAAAGTTGATGGAATGAAAAAGGTATGGAAAGATAAATATAAGGAGGTGGAGATGATTCCTAAGTCACATGACCAAATACCAAAGAATAGTTCAAAGGAGAATGATATTGAGGGGGAAAACCCCCAAATCACCATCGAGGATGATAATTCTGCAAGAAATTCCCCTCATGATTATAAAGTAGGGGACTAGGAATCAGGAGACCAGATCTTGGTTGATCTTCCTTTTTAGGAGGGGAATTTGAATGGTCAATCTCTATCAGAAAAAAGAAAGGATCAGGGTCTTTGTTTGAGGGCATCAATTAGATGGAGGTAGAGAATGACACTTGTGCGGGGGAAATAAATTGTTTGAGCCTATGAGACCTGGGGATCTAGAGGAAGAACCCATTGTTGATTACGATTCTTCTTCCCCCCAGGTGGTGAATTCTACGTTTGGGGATCAAAAAATGAATATGAAGTATGTTGATTCAACAATCTTAGTTGATTGTAAGGCACAGTCCCCTTTTCAAAAAGAAAATGAATTCATCCAGGAAATTGGGTGAAGGCAGGCTCAAGTATCTCGCCAAAGAGAACAAATGCCAAGAGGAGTCTAAGGTGGATGATGGACTCCCATTTACCCAAGTGTAAAGGAGAAAGGGAAGCAAGAAGACATCAACCTCAGGCGTATCCATTAGAAACATATCAAAAGTGGATTGCGAGAACACCAAAATTTCTAGGCGCAAATCATCAAAATGGCATAGGGAGTAGGATAGTCTCCAAAGTATAGTTGATGGAATTCAAAAAAAACCCTGAGATATGTTTGAGTATCACCCCCATTAAGCAAGCAATGAAGATAATGCCTTGGAACATAAGGGGGTTAAATAGCCTCCACGAGCAAGACATTCTTTCTAACTTTATATGGGATCATAGGGTTGACACTATGGTTATTCAGGAAAAAAAAATGCAAAGAGGTAGAGTTTTCAGAACGAAATTTTTCAAGAATTTTGGAATTCATTGTAATAGTTCGGATGGGGTGTCTGGGGGTCATGCTATCTTTTTGAATGAAAATTTTGTCTCTGGAATTAGTATTTGGGAAGATACTAATCACATTACAGTTAGATTTAAACATGTTAGGGATGAATTTAGTTGGATCCTATCCAATATCTATGTGCCTAATAATAAAATTGCCAGAAGGAAATTTTGGAGTAATATTGCAAATTTTAGATCTCAGTTTTAGGACAATTGGATTATTATAGGGGATTTTAATACTCCTCTTAAGCATATGGATAAATTTGGTGGATCTCAGATTTGAAAGATGATAGTAAGCATGCTCTTTTAGATTTATAAATAATGTGTCTTCATGATATGGACTTAAGAGGGGCCTCTTTCACTTGGACAAATAGACATGCAGGTAATGACCTCATTCAAGTTAGACTTGATCAGGCCCTTATCTCCAATGGTTGGTTTTTTCTTGATGTCTTCTCTTTGAACTCTTTCAAGGGCTGGATTGGATCATTATCCTCCTTGTTTCCAAGCAGATCCTATCTCGAGTAAGAAAAATTTGCCTTTCCATTTTGAAAAAATGTGGACCCAACACCCACAAATTTTTGCCAAAATAATGGAATGGTGGAGCACCAAAGTGAATGGCGCCTCTATGTTTCACTCAACTAAAACACTTGGAATAGTCAAATCTGATATTTGAAAATAGAATAAAGAAATTTTTGGTAATTTCTTTCAATCCAAGGCCAATATTCAATTAGAACTGAAGTAAATTCAAGATAAAATTCAAAGAGAAGGTTACGATGAAGGAAAATGAAATTCTTACCCAATACCATGACATTATATCCAAAGAATAAGACTTCTGGAAGCAGAGATCTAGATCTATATGGCTGGCTTCAAGGGACAAGAATGCTCAATTCTTCCATATGTCTACTCTTAAACATAGGGTTGCTAATCGAATTTTACAAATTCAAATAAATAAGAAATATTTTGATAAGGAAGAGGAGATTCAAGAGGAAGCTATCAATTTCTTCTCTACTCTTTTATCACTTGAGGCTTCTTTGGATGAAGAAAAGAAGAAGGAATTTATTGAGGCTATTCCAATATTAGTAGATGAAGAATATAATAGATGCCTTGTGGCTATTCCATCCTTGCAAGAAATCAAAAAGATGGTGTTTTAATTTGAAGGAAATAAGGCTCCGGGTCCTGATGAATTTCCAATGTTTTTCTTTCAGACTTTTTGAGAGATTGTTGTGGAGGATGTGGGTAATGTAGTCAAGGAATTTTTTGTCTCTAGAAGAATTCTCAAGGATTTGAATTTGACCTTCATTGTTTTGATTCCTAAATACCTTGGAGTGGATTCATTCGAGGCTTTCCATCCTATAAGTCTATGCAATTCCATATATATAATTTTCTCGAAGGTTTTAACATCTAGACTGCTTAATTTGCTTCCTCGCTTCATTGCTGATCAACAAAATGGATTTGTCCTAGGTCATCAAATTTTGGATTCCATTATAATTGTTCATGAGAACATTCATTCTCTTGAGACCTCCAACCAACAAGGATTCATGCTTAAGCTAGATTTATCCAAAGCTTATGACCGTGTGGATTGGAACTTTCTTATCAAGGTCCTAGAGGCTTTTGGTTTCAATAGAAAATTTCTTGATTTGGTTTGGCAACCCATTTCTACTTCTAGATCGGCTTTGGTTATCAATGGATCTCCTTCACATTTTTTTGAGGTCTCTAGAGGTCTTAGGCAGGGAGATCCTTTATCACCTATTCTTTTCACCCTTGCTGTAGAAACCTTTGGGAGATTCATACTGAAAAAATTCATTTTGGTGGGCTAAAAGGTCTCAAATCTTCATCTGATGTGCTCATTTGTTCCCATCAACAGTTTCTGGATATTACAATGGTAATGGGGGATGCTTCATTTGGTGAATCTCATTCTGTAAAAATAACTTTGGATGATTATGTAAGTGCCTCTAACCAATGTATAAATTATTCCAAAAGTTCTCTCTACTTTATTAATACCCCTAACTCAAGGCAAAAGAAAAATTCTAATATCCTGGGGTGTGCTATTGGTAAGCTTCATGTTGTTTACTTGGGACTTTTTCTTTGTTCAAAAGTGTCAAATTCCTTTTGGATGTCATTAATAGATAAATTTCATAAAAAATTGGTGGGATGGAAGGGGGCTCTCTTGACCCAGTTAGATCTACTTCAACTTTTAAAGGCTATTGACCAAAATCTTCTAGTTTATGCTCTAAGTTTGTTTAAAATCCCAGCTAAATTTGTTGAGGCTATTGAAGGAATCTAGAAGAATTTTCTTTGGTCTAGAGTGGAAGATAAAAAGAGATTACCTCTTGTGGCATGGGAATCTATTTGTAAACCTAAGAAATGGGGGGATCTTGGTCTGAGGAATATTAACGATTTTAATAACGCTCTCCTTACAAAACAGATTTGGAGAATCTTCAATTCGAAAGGTGAGTGAAATACCATTTGGAAGAGTAAATATCTGCATCATATTGATTCTATCTAGGGATTTTTTGAGTCTCATGAGATTTGTTTAGGATCTATTCTATGAAATAATGTTGTTCATGCTAAGAACATTGTTAGTTCTAGAGTTTGATGGAAATTGGGTTTCGGCATAGAAATTAATTTCTAGAAGGATAGCTAGATTGGCCATGAACTACTCTGCAATCATTCATCATTTAGTAAGTATATGGTAGCTTGAAAAACTAGATTTGGTACTAGGTGGTTGACTACATTGATAAAGATAAATGGGTTAATCTCTCAAAAATAAGCTCTGATCTTCAACCTTTGCAAACTTCATTAAATTTGTATTTGCAAAACTTATTCGAAGAGGATTAGTTGGTCTGGAAACATACTTCTTTGAGGGTTTTCTCGATGGACTCAACCCTAGAGATCCAATTTGAGACCCTTTACCCCCCTCCCCTTTGGGTAGGTATTTGTCCTGAAGATCAATATATTATTTTGGATTATGCTTCAGAATAAAATTTGACCACTAATAATTCGTGTAAAAGGGGTTTCTACCTTACTAATATATGAACTATCTTTGTTTGATGGAGGTTGAGTCTATCTCTCACTTGTTCTTGCATTGCACTTTTTCTCATAAGGTATGCGGTCTTTTACTTCAGACTTGGAATCTGATGTGGAATTTTCCTTCATCTATATTGGAGTTTCATTTTCATTGGAAAGTTCCAACATCTAATGAAGTTTTGCAAACATTGTGGTCCCTAACTTTTCCTCATCTAGTATGGGGATTATGGAAAGAGCATAACAATAGAGTCTTTAGGAACTCTGAGTCATCTTCAGAGGTTGTCTTTAAGAAAATGTGCAGGTCTATTATAGAAAACTTTCATTTTGCTACCGCTAATCATTTGAAGGAGAATCCCTTATTTTCTTCCTATGATTCTCAAGTTTCCATTAGTTGGAATATTAAATTGGATATTCATGTTACTCTAAAATTAGTTAATTGTCCAAGAGATAATGCTCATTGGACCCTTCCTTTTGTTGGATGGGTGAAAGTTAATTTTGATGGGGCAGCCAAAGGAAATCCGGGGTCAGTTGGGAGTGGGGGAGTGATAAGAGATGATAATGGAAGTCTTATTTCAGTAGTGGCACTCCCCTTGGGATATCAGACAAATCATCTTACTAAAGTTGCAATGGCCTACCATGGATTGAAGTTGGCTAAGAGTATCAATGTTGTTATTATGGGTTGAAGGGGACTCCATTAATATTATTCTTTGCCTAAAAGGTCAACAAAAACCTTCGTGGACTATTAAAACTCGGATTGAGAAATCCTTGGAAATTATAAGGTCTTTTCAAAAAATTGAAATCTCCCATGCCTACCATGAAGCGAATGGTCTAGCCGATCATTTTGTCAATATGGGAGTTAGAAGAAATTATGAAAAGCGTTGGAGCCATGGATATTGCATTTCAGCTGATGTAAAGGCCTTGATGTCATATGACCTGTCCCAAGCTAGACAAGCCAACTTTTTTTAATGATTCTTGATGCCACTTTTAAATATGATGGCTCAAGCTTTTATTAAATAGAATTATGATTTATTGCTCCTTCACAAATTTTCGCATGCTTTTTGGGTGGCATCTAACTTCTTTTGGGGTTTCTTTTGGCAACACATTTCCACCATTTTTGTGATCGTGGGAGGCGAGAGGAGAAGAGTGGAACCTCTAGACTGTGAAGAGGTGAAAAAAGATAAAACCATCTAGCGAATTTTGGATCGTGGGGGCCTTACCCCTTTCATTGAAAGGTTGCATGGGGCTGATGCAGGAGTCACCAAAAAAAACTATAAGGGTTTGAAGGATGGGAAGATTAATTTAGGAGGCAAAATCATAGAGATTGATGAAAAATTAATTACAGAGGTTACCAGACTGTCCATGGAAGGAAAATGGTTGATGCTGCAGTTAAGAAATTCCGCAAGGATGAGAAGGAAATGAAGAAACAAGCCAATTTGGATAAGAGCAACTATGACATGGGTAAAATCAAAACTATGTGGTGCTATTTGTTTTTTGTTCTCATGAAGTATATTACCCTAGATGGTAGATATACTAGGGCTTATGAGAACCATTTTGTCCCGTTAAATCACTTTAGGCACACAAGGTGAAGATCTATTTTCCTTTTTTTTTCTTTCTTCTATCAATGCTAGTATCAAAGATAATAGGAAGAATAAGAAAAACTTTGTTCTCCATGGGGGTTTGTTGTTTCTAATTCATGAGTATGTTAAGACTCTACCTTCACCCTCCACTAGAATGTATGTCTCTTCCTCTTAGACTAATGATGAAGAATTTATAAGCCTTCCCTCTAATCAGGAGGACTAGAGTACTGAGCTGGATGACACCGATTCTGAGTGGGATTACATCCCTGTGTAAGGCCAAAAGGCAAAAATATGCAGAGCGTCCCCTATTTCTGGTTCTAATTTTGACTCTCTACCTTCCCATAATTCTATTCCAAATAAGCCAAAAACCTATTTCAAAGAGGAATGATAGACCTCCCTTCCCTAAAGATCTCAATGTTAACTCCCCCCTTCTTGGTATGGATAGAGGAAACCCTGATGATGTCTTGGTCATTGCTTGAGACTTTGTTGTGGACAATTTCAAAATATTTAAGTGGGTCTTCCATGAAATCAAGCAAATTAATGTGAAACTTCGAGCATTGACTAGTAAACAGGATAACCAGGGTATTGAACAATGGAGTGTTGATCATAGGAGAGCAAATGTCAATTCCATGCAGAAAATTGTGAGCACAATGAATGATCTCAAGAAAGACTATGATAGTAGAATTACATACTTGGAGGAGAAAATGAAAAAAGAGTATGATGGTAGACTCAAACAAGTGGAAAGTAAATTGCAAAAAGTCAATGAAAACCTTATCTCCTTGATGACACAAAGCCACAAAATTGTAAAACATTCTGCTAAAAGTATCAATACTATAGTTGGAAAGCCTACATTAGCAAGGGACCACGATTGATGTTGAAACCTTTGAGAAGAAGCAAGATGATACTTTCGGGCCTTCCAACAGAACTCAGGCTAATCTAAAGAAGTCATCCAATCAAAAAATACAAGAATTGAAGAAGATTTCCCTCAACATGACACAATTGGAAGTTGAGGCAGCCAAGGCCCTCAAAATTTAAACAAGTCTTTCCTTTTTGTTGTCTTTAATGTGTTTCTTGGTTTTTTGTTGGTCTTTTGTTGTCTTTTGGTTGCTATTACTTTAAATGTTTATATCTGTTAGCAATTTTTTGTAATTTGATTTGTTAAAGGGTTTCAGGTCCCTTGAAAACATGTTTGTTCCTTAATAAAAAACAAGAAACATACCGAACAAATTTAATACAATTGTTACATTACTAACAATATTTAGACAAGAGGGTAACAATCCAATTCAAGTACAGTTATGTCATACATTTCAAAATATGTACAATTATCAATGACTCACACTAACAAGGAACTAACATCAATTAAAAAAGAAGATTGTGACCAACTGATACACTCATTTGCTACAAATGAGCTAGTAACATTAGACAACTAGAAAATATTAAAACTACTTGTTGCACTCAATCTTGTAGTAACTACACAATGTAAATTAGGTATTGATAATACTGATGTGCAACATTCCCAAGAGGTATTACTAACAAAATATGAAAACATCATCCTTAGAACAAACCTATTGATCAAATCTGGTCATATAAATGGATCTGTTGGAGAGGCCAAAGATATTATACATCCCTTTGGATCTAAAACCACCAAAATCAAAAACATTTGTTACAATGCCATTTGGTAAATATAATAGTGCACCATGGGATGAAACAAACCCATAGAATACATCAATACAACCTACATACTCAAGAATCCATAGACAAATAGCACTATCCATGGTATGGGCTATCGCTATACACAAATCAGAAGGCCTAACACTAAATAAAGCCACAATTGATATTGGTAAAACTAAAAGACAAGGTCTCACATTTACAATAGTCTCTGGAGCCAAACCCATAGAAGGTATTCACATAGAGCCTATTTTCTCTTTCTATTGGGATTCCAAAATGAAAAAGAATCCATACAACATTATTTGAAAAAAAGAAGAAGAAGAAAATAAGATTGCCTATAATTTCTCTTACAATATCAAGTTCAGGTATGTGCAATTTGTTGTGCATTCTCTTAAGGTTATACACTTTTAATTATTCCCTTGTTTAATGGAGAAAAAATACGAAAACTAATCAATTACAACATTTTATTTAATGTAGGTGAACATATTATATAATGATATGTGTAAAAAAAAAAATTATATACTTAATTATATAATGTTAAAATTCATTTATATTTTTCCTATACTTTATTTTATATACTTAATTATGTAATATTAAAATTTATTTATATTTTTCTTATACTTTTGTATTGATTTATCCTTTCAACCTCTTATTAATGTAAGTGCTAATTTAAATTTTTTTTAAAAAAATTTACACAATTTTACCAAAAACATCTTAATCTAAATTAAATTTATTTAAATTAACATTACATGTATATTTCTTTTAAAATTCTATGCACCAAATTTTCCAGATTAACAAGGAAAAATCCGAGTTAAAGAACATGCCTTGAATACAAGCTATGTTTTCATTGCCCTCTTTTTTCCATGATGAAAGTTGTACAATCATGGCTTGTGATTTACAAATTTTCACTTAGCTATATTTAGGAGGATGAATAATGAAAAGTCATTTTCCCTTTCATGTGTATATTTACATATTATTCAATCCTAAGATGCAAGGAAGCGAAAGAGCTAAAAATAGTACATGAAATATAAATTTAAACTAAGCATGTAAGAATACAAATCATATAAAGTAATAAGTGGAATTAACGTGCATCCACATTAATGGTTGACTTTAGCAACATCCAAATCTACACCCATTAACATGCATCCAACGTCTACATCTACCCTATTTTTGATCCACAGATCCATATAAGAAGATTCTAATGGTATCCAGTGTAGATTCGAGGAACAAAAGTGGTGCCCACATCTCATTTATGATCTACAAACCCCCTTTGTTAGAATGACACTTATTGGACATGATTTTAGTAGATTTTATAGGCGACTTCCCTCGTTGTTGCACTCAAACCCATCAATAATTGATGAAAAATTTTAGCATAGGTCAAAGGAATGTTCTGTAATGCTTCCTAATGATCATATTGCACTGGTAAAAGGACACTTGTTGTTGTGTGGTATGACCTTCTAACATTTTGGACACCTTCTTGTCATCAATATGTCTACTTTATAAACCATATGGGAAAGGGACGATAATATTATTTCAAAAGAGTACTTGCAGAGCTAGTTGAAGAGATACTCACAAGAAACTCTAGAGTTTTCATTTTTAGTATTGGGTGCAGTTATATTTTTATTGTATTGATTTAAGTTTATCCAAAACCTATTCTACCATCTTTCAAACATTAAAGATCAAAATATTAAAGGAAGAATAAACTATTTATATGTCTTCTTTTGTATGGAATGCATTTCAAGATATATGTTGTTTAGTTTCTTAGGAAGCAATCTATAAAATCCTTGCAAAGATTTTGTAGGATATCTCTTCAACATATTAAATGAAACAAATGAAATTATTCATGGATTAATAAGTATAATTTCTTAATATTCTACAAGGTATTTATCATTATTTTTTAATGTATGTATAGACCGACTTGCATGTGCATTTTTAAATCCATATCCTTTTGGTGTGTCTTGATTAAGACATTACCTTGTTTTTAATTGTCACATGATTTATTTAATGTCTTTATTAAGACATTACCTCGAGGTGATTTACAATTTAGTCTTTCATTTACATCTACTTGCAAGTACTTTCTTTCATTACTTGGTTAATCCCAAAATTGGGGTTTGACCTAAAGGCAAACCCCCAATCCCAACCCATCTTCCTCTTTTTTATGTGTGTGGGTTGTAAGTACGCAGCTATACTTTCGGATTTGGGCTTCATTTGCAAAGGCGAAAAAACCCTTTTTGTTTCACGGATATTTTGAAGGACCGTGTACATTCCCGCCATGGTTCGGGCAACTTTTCCTCAAATTCACAAGGCGACTTCATCTTGACATTTTATTGTCAGATCCTAGTGCACAACTTCATCCCATATTCCGATCTCAAATTATAATCAATTCTTTGTCACTTTTGCACTACATAATTCAGTCAATTTCCTTTTCAAATCAAACAAGGAAGAGGGGATCAACTTAGCATTCTTAGTTCATTCAAAATTCAATCTACCATCTTTGTGTGGAGAGATTGAATCTAGTGAATTATCATCTCCTTCTTCCTAATGTAATGGTGAAAAGTGCTTGAATGGTAATCAATAGTGAAACTCTCATCTCTCTTTAGGGGAAAGGGTAGTTTCCTTCTTGATTTATCATTCACCATTTTCCCACTATTACAGAATGTATGATGTTTTAACAAGAGTTCGTAGTTTGTGTAGAGAAAGCTTCTCTTCTTTAAGATCTTTTTTTGGCTATGTTTCTTCTTTTTGAATTGATGGTAAATGGACTTCTTGATATTCGTGAGGGACTTGAGAATATGACACATTTGGAAAATTTGTGATAGCAAGGTGTATATTTGTGTCAAAATTTAGAAATTTTTCTCTTGGCAAGAGATATCAGACAATAAAACATGCATTGGCCAAGTTTCAACACTTGAGTAAGCCTGAGATAAAAGGGGGGCCTAGATTAGCCCAGATTTGAACATAATAGGTTTCAACAATTGAAAACACTTGAAGACGTACAACATAGGCCAGAAAGATGATTCTACTTGTTAATCCCCACCTAGATTTCTCCTATATATCGAGACAAAGCGGATATATAGAGATCGGTAGCATTAGCTCCCCTCCGTGACACACACTTCTTACACATACCAAAATATCATACTCCAAAGATCCGAAGATCTTATGAACCAGGGGACATCTATCTCTACTTTGAATGATACATGTGGGGCCACTTCGGAGGTTCAACCTCTTGCATCAACAAGCAAAGGGATTTTGCCAACTAGAACAAAGTGTTTAGTAAGTTTCTGAATGTTCTAGTCCAATGATGGATTCTCAAAGTAAGCCACTTAAGGCTTTAATTGAGCTTATCAATGCAGAAAAAGCCTCCACATACGATGAATTCACTTAGCACTCCAGCCGCTTGACTAGTGTATTTATATAGCAGCTCAAAAAACACCACTCGAGATCAACGTACCTCAATTTTGAAACACTCCCTTGAGGTGATGAGGCCCCCAAGAGGTGAAAACTCAAAAATAAAAACTGGGCGTTGTTAATCACCTTTCTCTTCATCCAAGGACCATGAAGACGAGGGGAGAGGATACTTGGTGTAACGGTGGGTCCACCCTACGGATGTGAAAGCGCACCAAACACAAAGAACACTTGTTCATTTTAACCCTTCACTGTAAAATGTGAGTTTGTTTTAAAACTAGATTGTAGCAAGAATGATGATGTGAATGTTTATTTTAACCAAGATTGTAAGATGTGTCTATTCCTTTTAAACCGTTTGTGTTGTGAGAAACAAAAAATTGTCTATCCTAGGATTGATCAATTTGCATCATTAAAATGTGTTTTAAAAAGAATATTGCCAATTTAAAGTCTTCAACAACTCCAAAAAACAATTTGTTAGAAAGAACCTCCTTGATGTCTTGCACAAAATGTAAGCCCAAGATTAGTCTCCAAAGTCAAAAACAAATTGACATAACCAAAAAGTAACATACTAACAAAACTTTAATCTAACAAACTAATCTAATCACACTAACAAAAATCAAACCTAATTTAAACTAACAAAAAAAATTAAATCTAATTTAAAACTAAATGAACAAAACTAATTTAAAGCTAATCTAAAATTAAATTAAAACTACTTTAAAATCTAATTTCACACTAAATTAAAGACTAACTTACAAAACCAAATTTAGAGACAAACTCCCTCATGACGCTTTCATTGCTATTGATCTCTTCCTTGTCCTCCTCGTCCCCACAAGCCATGTTTCTCCAAGGTTGAAAAATGGAGAGTGGGAGAGATAGGTGGAGTTAAGTGTGGAATGCTTTCATATTGGCATAACAACATAGTGTGGATGAGTGGATTATGGATGTGGCAACAAAATAAGAGCATAAGTTTGCCAATGAGATGGATTTGGAATCAAAAGGGCATTATGATAAGTGGATGATTTGATGTGAGTAGAGGCTTCAATTTTTAGAGTTTGGAGCCTAGAAATGGACAATGAAGATCAAAAGTTGATCAATGGACGAGATTGAAGGAGAGAGCAAGGTGTGCTCACACATGTGTGAGCACATCTTGGGAAGAACAATTGTCATAGGGAAAAGGGGAAGGTGTTCTCACACATGTGTGAGAAAACCTTGGGAAGTCCAAGAGGTTGACAAGTGGAAACACTTGTGGAAAGGTGTAAGGGCTAGTGGAAGGGGACTTATGACATATGGGCTAAAAGGGGAAAGTTTAGGTTGGCTCTATGGGGAAGAACATCTTCACACATGTGTGAGCACACCTTGGTCAAAGGTGATGTCGAGATGCTTAAGTGACTTGTGCATGCAATTCCTTTATGAGGAGGGTCGCATGTGGAGTCACATGTGGACATGGGTAGATGTGTAGTATTTAAAATTTGAATAAATACTAACAAGGATTAGGTCTTGGATTAATTATATTAATGGGGGGATTAATAGGTAGGTTTGTAGGAATCACTAAACTAGCTTAATTAATTATGAATTAATTTAACTAATTAGGATTAAGAATAAAGTTGGAATATTCTCTAAGGTTGAGTTTGATTTATTAAAATAAATCAAATTTTTGGAGGAATGAGGAGGTATTAATTAAATATGATTTAATTAATTTAGGGTTAATAATAGGATAATATGATTAATTAAATTAATCATGTGATAAAGGGATAATTAATTAATATTAATATAATAAATTTTATGTGTCTACAATACATATGTAGATTTGTGAACATATAAAAATGAACTTTCTATAATAGTTATGTAAGTTTGTAGGAGTTGGGAGCCTATATGTGCATACCCTATTTTCAAATGTCCACAATACAACTTCTTCAAAGAGCCTTCTTTACAATGCTACCTGCAACTTGTAATATGATGATTCAGTCAAGGTGTCAACAATTTGCCAATTTGACACACACACACATACACACACATATCTATACTATTGTCAGACCAATGTATACATACATACATACACATATATGTATATATATACATACATGTATATAAATATACATGTATATATACATACATGTATATAAATATACATGTATATATACATACATGTATATAAATATACATGTATATATACATACATGTATATATACATACATGTATATAAATATACATGTATATATACATACATGTATATAAATATACATGTATATACATATACATGTATATACATATATATACATATATACATATATATATATATATATACATATATATGTGTGTGTGTGTGTATATACATGTGTGTGTGTTTGTGTGTATATATGTATGTATATATATATATATATGTATGTATATATATATATGTATGTATATATATGTATATATATATATATGTATGTATGTATATATCTATATATGTATGTATGTATATATATATATATATATATATATATATATATATATATCTATGTATGTATGTATATATATATAGATATATATATGTATATATATATATATACATACATATATATACATGCACATATATGTATGTATGTATGTATATGCACATCTGTATATATATACACACATGTATATGTGTGTATGTATGAATTTATGTATGTATATATACATACATATGTATATTTATATACATATACCTCCAATCTATTTTTTTTGTCGTCCACATAGACCGTTGAGTGGACTAAAAGAAAACATGTGTATGATGTAAATTTTATTGGTGCGGTGTTGTGTTCATGCGCACTTGATCTAATGTCTTCATCTTAGTGTTTAGTTTGTTTAACTCTGCTGCTCATTTACATATTCCCTATTCCATAAATAGTATACATATTATTCATGTTGATGTAGATGTAGATGTAGATGTAGATGTAGATGTAGATGTAGATGTAGATGTAGATGTAGATGTAGATGTAGATGTAAATGTGCATCTTAGTGTTTAGTTTGTTTACCTTTGCCCTTAATTTTAAATTGTATGCATATTGTTTACCATTTCAAGTATGTATATGTAAATATCATTAGCAATGTTGTGTACATGCTCATCTAATCTAATTTCATCATCTCAGTGTTTAGTTTTCTTTAGACTCATGTATAGTCTTACACTCCATCTTAGTCTTTATGTTGCAGTATACCTTTACACTTGGCCTAAATTGTTAGTAATTGTTTTCAAAGTTCAAATATATTTTGAATTGTAAACCTTATACATATAGGTGATTCTATTTTGTAAACGGTTTTCATGGGAATTTATGATGCAATGTATTCATGTATTTTGTAAAATTTGTTACCATTGGATAACCATTTGGCAAATCCATAATACCTAAATAGTGTCCATATTGACAACTGCCCTTAAATTATTGGCATCATCCCTTTATTCTTTACGCTTGACCTTATATTATTTGCATGCTAATAATTGAATTGAAAGGTCATATCTAATTTGAAATGTGCAGACCTTGTTTGAATTGTAAACCTTACGCATATAGGGGATTATATTTAGCAAACAGTTTCCATGGGAATTTATGTTGTGGTATACTCATGTATTTTGTAAAATAGTAAACATGATTTGAATTGTAAATCTTATTTGAATTGTATATCTTATTTGAATTGTATATATAATTTGATTTATTCTTAATTGTGCGCATATCTGATTTGAATTGTGCAACAAAATGAAAACATAGACAGGTGTGCGTAGATATAACATTAGAAACAATATACAAACCAAATATCTAATTTCAAAGTAGATATCTAATTTGAAAGTAGATTTTTTATTTCATACAACACATTTTCCCTTCAATACTTTAAGACATTGAGGCCACAGAAAATAAAAGATACTTGTACAAGGGCTTATTTGTCGTACATCATATATACATGTGCATAGCATTGTGAACAACATTCATTTCAAGGCCTTAGTATCATTGTATTGTGGTTGTAGCAATCAATACATGTTGTTATTTGATACCCTTATAGTGTTAAATTTTGTTGTACTCTACCATTCAAAGTAAATGGGAGAGCTCTACAACACAAAATAATACTATAACTGCTTTCAAATAGTTGTCTTTATTGCACTTGTGAAATCAGGTTGGGTCCTTGAGGTTGCTAATCCCTAGGGGAGACAACCAATACGTCTATGGTGTTCTAAATGTGCCAACAACATATATATGAACCAGACATATATACATGTGGACAACACTAACAACAACATTTATTTCAAATACAACATCATAGTCCACCCTGGTATGTGGTCTACGCTATGAGGACATGTAGTTATTTGATATCTTTTAACTATTGAATTATGTTGCACTCCACCATTCAAATCGAATTGAGGAGCTCTACAAAACAATTGAGCACTAAAAAAGGACTTCTAATAAATGTGTGGGTTGCATCACATTTCAACACTAAAAAGGCCTTCTAATGGATGTGCATTTTCCTTCCGTTGCCACTTCACAGTGGAAGTGGATTTCCCAAGAATGAGGGTGTAGCATATACCTAAAAGGTTTGCATGGTATCTAAAACAAGCATGTGCTTAGAACCTATGTGAATGTGTTCTAGTGTGAAATGAGTCAAACAATCGACAAGAGGCAAGAGAGAATGGAAGGAAAGTTGGCCCAAATAACGAGCAGCCGAGAGCATTGAATGTTTTTCTGTGCAAAATTTGTAAGCTATGCGGTGGACATAAGGAAAAGGAACACGAAATTAATGCCACTGCAAGGAAGAGTGTAGGGTGATGATAGTCCATAAATGAGAACAAGTTGTATATAAGGGTTGTCATGTCATGAAATGCCACGGGGCCACCATGTCCATTTTGGGGGGTACACCATGCACATTGATGGGGTGGATCATGGCAGGTTTCAATCACCACACCAAAATGGAAAAATTTTAACACGTTGGATGAATCATCTTGTTACACATTGCAAACAAACTCAAAAAAATTTAAAAAAGGTTCTTCCATAACGCAATGCACTTGTTGACACCTTGGTTGAATCATCCATTTAGGGGTTGCAGATTGCATCCACATAGACCAATTGAACATAGTTGGAAAAACAAAGCATGTCCTATCCATATATTTATAACTCATAGTTTCAATTCACATCTGCTAGTATAAATTAAAAACCAAAAAAAATGAGTATGCCTCTATAGATCCTCCATTGTTGTTTCAATTATGCATCCACCCAAGAAAATGAATAGTTGGTGATTTAGGTTGGGTCCTTGAGGATGCAATGGGAACATGTTCTTAGCCCTTTATGTTGGTTATGGAGTGCTAGTCATTTGACTTGGAGTTGGACTGCAATATTCAGTGCAAGTCACTTGACTTGGAGTTGGGTTGCAATATCTAGTACTAGTTACATGTGATAGAAGCCCTGCAATATAATTCATAGGAGCAAGAAATTTAAGGGATGGTGAACCAATTGGATAATTCATTGCAGATGAAATGTTAGGGATGTTTATGTGAATTATATCCTACATTATGCCATGGTTTTCAGGCATGGGAGTGGACAGAGTGGATGGATTGGTTAACCACCTTTTTCTTGCCAAATAGCTTTCCTTATCCTAAATGGCCCTTTCATTTACCTCTTGCTCCTGTATTTCCTTCTCTTACTCTTTTCTAGCCTCCTTATCCTTATTTTGTTGTTCTTTGTCTTTCCTTCTTATTATGCATGATTCCCTTTTCTATTATGTCTTGCTTATTTTCCTTTGCCAGGAGACATGTTACCTAATTATCCTTCGTCTCTTTTATTCAAACTTTGATCTCCTCAACTTCTTCCTCAACTCCTGCTCCAGAAAATATTTATGTAATCATTTGATGTTAAAAGTTGAGATTGTCAGCTCAACCTGATTCAATTATTCGCCTCACTACTATGTTTTTGGTTGGCAATGTCCATGGGTAGCTTTAAGAATTTTTTTATTGTTAGTGTTGATTGAGAAGCTTGGGTTTTTGTTACTTGTGTCTCTATGTTATCCTCTTCATTATTGCCAACTGTTGTTGATTCTTGTGTGAAATCAACATCATTTCCACAATCTGAAATGGTAGAATCAATATAGTAATGGACTAGTATCGGTGTGAAAGTTGTGGGTGGTGATGGGAAATTGAAAGTCCCCTATTCTTCTTAGCCTTGCAAATCAATACCTAGATTCACCACCCCATCCACCAACCATGATGGTGGTATTGTCTCTGAGGGAAGACCAGGATTGTCCTCTGTATTCTCAACCTAGCCTTCCACCTTGTTATGAGGTATTGGCTCTGAGGGAAGACTAACAATGGCATACATATTCTCAACCTGGGCTTCCACCATGTTATGAGGTGGTGGATGACTATTTTGAGCAATGTTTTGTGCAACATCTTTTGTTGAAACATTAATTCTAGATAGGCTAAGTATGTTTCGCACTGCTGAATCATCCTCACCATCATTAATTTGGAATGTGTTGTTGAGCTGCATGTCCTTTGTATTGAGGGGCCTTGTCCCAGTCCTAAATCATGTTGCAATGTTACAAACCATTATTTCTTTTGTCAATGATTTGTTGCCTACTTCTCCAAGTTTTGTCCTCCTAATTTCAACATTGGAAAACCTTGCTAGCCATTATGCTTGTTCAAATTTGAAGTATGTTTTGAAAGGAGAAAACACACCCACATCTAGGGGTTGTAGTTTATGAGAGGTGCGGACTAGAAATGTTAGTAGATCAATACCTAGCATCCTTGCCTCCTAGATGGTTGTGAGTGCAACATGGTTGTCATGGCCATTGAAAATCAACAACTTCTTATTAGTGGGTGAAACACCCCCTGGAACAGAGTAGATGAAGTGGTGCAACCAATTCATGGAGTTACTTGGTCATCCGCGCATGTGGCCAGGCTTCCATGCAAGCACCTGGTTCGCAGTTGGAGATGTAATTTTGTAACTGCCTCTTGCCCTTAAACAAGTAGAAGCCTGGAATGCTTTGCCCGAAAGCATTAACACAAGATAGAATGGTAATTCATTCTTGACTCTTAGGAATTATGTAAGAGACAATCCTACTTCTTCTTCTAGCTAGTACCCTCATCACCCCATTTATGCTTATCTAAATACCAATTTTGTCGCAATTCCATATGCGAGCAAGACCATATAGATTTGCATCATATGCTTTCGACTATGTCTCATAGATAGTAGAGACAATTGTTGGCCTAAGTTTCAATTCTCAATCTTTGTCAAGGCCTTCAACTATCCACAATGTGAGTTCTAGATGTTGGGTTTCGAAACCCGACCACCAAGACTTCCCAAGCAAGTCGTTCTTGAAAGGCTTGGGTCTAGCTTGGAAAATATGAGAAACCTCTACCTTCCAAGTTGACAATATTGAGTCCATGACCAATTACTACCATCTCTTTGCACCATTCAACAATCAGATCTTCTTCCTCACTAGTGGGGAATATTGGGGGTCCTTTCTTAGATGTGGTTATGAGACCACCCAACCATTTTGAGAGTCTGATTGTTGGTACGCACTATTTTTTTGATGCATCCCTTACTAACATGGTGTTTTCTACCATCAATCTAGACTTGGCCATATCATTGATACATTCTAGATCAATCGAACAAGTTGGACTAGATCAATCTACACCTGTCCATATCACTAATACATTCTATCATACCCATTACTGGGTTGCATGTTCAAAATATACATGTCCACATAAACCATAAACAACCAAAACAACAACAATATATAGAGTCTCGCCACCCTACTAATAAACCACCATAACAACACTTGACTGCCACGTGAAAGTCCATGGACTCCAAACAACATCATCATAGGTTATGTAATACAACTAGTTAGACCACGTGTGCCTACTAAGACATGACCAACTTAACACATTGTTGCACCCTTTGTCCCATCTATCCAGCTCAACCACATAGGTAATGGTCACTTCATCACACACATACTGGTCATATCACAACCACTCCCACCTGCATCCACCACAAAAAATATCTAAGGCCACCATTTTCCATTGAAGAGCAATCAACTCAGAAATAAATGGTGAAAATAAATTAGCATTGAAAAATCAATGGACATTCAAAATTCAAATGGGAAAGAGTACAAACATCAATGAGGTCATAACATCAAATAATATGCTTTAGATATACAAATAGACATGAAATCATCTCATCTGAGACATGAAGAAGACACAAAAGCCATCGAAGAGGAGCATGAAAACATAGTAGGCATCGAAGAGGAGGAAGAAGACACATATTTGTTCCAGGTATTATTCTTGTTCCATTTTATGTGTTAGTTTGTTAAACCCTTTCTTACTACTTCAAGTCTTAGGGAATGTTCATTCTTTTGTTTCCTTGATGTTTGTATCCTTCTCAGTTTTCAAAACATTTACTATTTTCCATCTGTGTGTGTGTGTGTGTGTGTGTGTGTATACCAAAATGTGTACAATTAATATCTATTATTTAATTGATTTGAAAATGTGTAACTTTTTAACATTAACCTGACACGTAATAGGTGAACAAGTGCATCCCTGTGGGCTCCTAACTGCCCCAGCACCATCGCATGTTTTGGACCTCATGCACGTATTGGCTCCTCTCCCCTATAGAGGAGGATGAATAGTGAAAGTTCACTTTCCTTTTCATGTGCATATATTATTCAATCCTAGGATGCACGAAAGTGGAAGAGGCAAAGATAGAACATGAAATATAAGTTTAGACTAAGCATTTACATGAAATGTTTTGGTTGATGCAGGATTGCCAAGAACCGGGGATGCTCTTGCATTAGATATTTGAGGTTTTTGAAAAAAAAGTGAGTCCCTCACTTTGCTGGGGTCAGAGGAAAACCAAGGCGGTCCACCTCTACCTAATAAATCCAAGATGAATCTTCAACTAGTTTGTCCTTCCATTTCACAAGATACACCATGTACGGGTTGCTCTGGGTGCTATGCCCAATCCTACTATCCAAAATGTCTTCAATTTGATCTAGTTCCTTCCGAGGCAACTGTTTCTCCAAGTTTGTAATACTGCCTTCACTGAATTTTGATTCATGATATTGATGTAGATATACAATGTTGAATATAGGTAAAATACTCAAATTATTTGGTAGCTTTACCTCATATCCATTTCCAGAACTGAATTTCCTCAAGATCTTGCAAGGTTCAAACTTCCTCATCTGCAACTTGTTATATGTTCCAACTGGGAATATTTCTTTTCTTAGATACACCATCACTTCATCACCAACTTCAAATTCCTTATGTCTTCTCTTCTCATCTGCTTTATCCTTATACTTGTTGGTCATATCCTCCAATTGTTTCTTAAAATGAATATGTAAGGCCTTCATATGATCTGCAAATTCTTCTGCCTCTGTACTTCTCCTATCATAATTATTGATATCCCTCAATTATGATATACCTCTAGGGTGTGCTCCAGTAACAATCTCAAAAGGTCTTCTTCCGGTACTCCTGTTCACTGAATTGTTGTAGGAAAACTCTTCTTATGCAAGGATAAAAACACAACTTCTAGTTTTCTCTCCAACTAAGCATCTCAATAAATTTCACGAACTTCTATTTACTACCTTTGTCTATCCATCAGTCTATGGATGAAAAGTAGAACTGAACTTCAAATCTGTCTTCATCTTCTTCCAAAGTATCCTCCAAAAATAACCAACAAACTTAGTATCTATCTGAAACCATGATCTTAAGTTATACATGTAATCTCACTACCTCCTTGAAAAATAAGTCAACTACATGCACTGTGTCTGATGTCTTCTTACAAGGTATGAAATGAGCCATCTTCTAGAATCTATCCACCACCACAAATATTGAGTCAATCCCTCTCTATGTCTTAGGTAATCCAAGTATGACATCCATGCTTATGTCTTCCCAAGGTCTCTTTGGTACTGTCAAAGGCTTATACAATCCCACATTCTAGCTACTACCTTTTGTAACTTGATAAACTCTATAGCTCTTCACAAATTTCTTGATATCCTTATGAATCTGAGGCCAAAAGTAATGTTCAGTGTCCAATGTCACTATTTTGTCAACACCAAAGTGTCCAACTAATCCTCCACTATGCTTCTCCTTTATCAGATTCTCCCTCATATAACTCTTAGGTATACACAACTGAACTCCTCTGAATAACATCCCATCCTAAATAAAATAATCTAACAACTAACTTCTACCTACCATAACCAATTCTCTATATGCTTTCCAAGGTTCTACAAAATCTGGGTCATCATCATACAAGGTCTTCAATTCTTCAAATCCTAATATTGTCACTCTCATCTCTGTTAGCAAATTTCTCCTCTACTCAAGGCATCAACAACCTTGTTTGACTTCCCACTCCTATGCTTCAACACAAAGGTGTAACTATGCAAAATTTCTACCCATCTCATATGTCTCTGATTCAACTTACTCTAACTGTTCAAATACTCTAAGGCTTGATGATTAGTATACAACACAAATTCATTAGGCAAAAGGTAATGTCTCCACTTCTTCAAGTCTTGAACTATGACATAAAATTCCTTATCATACACTAAATATCTCCTTCTTGCATCATTGAACTTTTCACTGAAATAAGCTACTTCTCTTCCTTCCTAACTTTACACGGCTCCAATTGCATTCCCACTTGCATCACAGTCCACTTAAAATACTTTGTTGAATTCTAGTAAAGCTAATACAAGTTGTTTAGTCACTTTCAGCTTCAATAATTCAAAAATATTATTTGCTCTGATTGTCCACTTGAATTCTTTCCTATCTCCTCTCATTGTCTCAGTCATAGGGTTACAAACTGAACTGAAATTTTTGATAAAATTCCTGTAGAAACTAGACAATCCATAAAATGATCTTACCTCTCCAATGCTTTCCAGTGTAGGCCACTCAACAATTTCTTTTACTTTCTTAGGGTTCATATTCAATCCATCCACAAATATCACAAATACCAAATAGACTAACTCTTCCTTCATGAAAGTAAAATTCTTTAGATTTATCAACAACTTCTCTTCTTTCAACCTCTACAGAACTTGTCTTAAATGCAACAAATGCTCCTCTTTTGTCTTACTAAAAATTAGAATGTCATCCAAATATACAATAACAAACTTATCCAAGAATTTCTTCAATACCTCATTCATCAATCTCATGAAAGTACTTGGTTCATTAGTCAACCCAAAAGGCATCACCAAACATTCATACAATCCCTCATTTATCTTGAATGTTGTCTTCCACTCATCTCCTTCTCTGATTCTGATTTGATGGTATCCACTATTCAAGTCTATCTTGGTGTAGTATTTGGCTCCACTCAAACAATCCATTATTTCATCTATCCTAGGTAAAGGAAACTGGTACTTCACTGTAATCTTGTTTATTGCTCGGGAATCGGTACACATCCTCCATTCTCCATTCTTCTTAGGTGCTAACACTACTGGTATTGCACAAAGACTCAAACTTTCTCGGATCAAACCCTTCTTCAACAATTCATGCATAGTTTGTTTATTCAATTCTTCATTCTCTGTCGATGTCATTTGGTGTGCAACTTTGTTAGGCAAACTAGTTCCAGGAATCGGGTCCATGCAATGATTGATACTCCTCATAGGTGGTAATCCATCAGGTACATTATCTGAAATGATACATCCTCATACTCTATCAGCAACTCCTTTATCTCCTTCGGTTTTTCTTCATCATGCTCTAAATTCTCAGTCTTCTTAGGAACTAAGGCAAAACACACATTCTCATGTCTCATTCCATCTAGTAATTTCCTTCCATCCACCAAACATATTCTAGCATTCGTACAGACTTCACTCTTCAGATACTCCTCCAAGGGTAACAAAGTTTGTTTCAACCCATTTGCTACAATAGTGTATATGTTCTTTCTTCTATCATGTATTGTCTGCCTATCAAAATGCCATGTTCTGCCCAACAAAAGGTGACAAATATCCATAGGCATAATATCACACAAAATCTCATCATGATAATTCCCAATTTTTAATTTTACCAAGAATTCTCACTTACTAACAACTTATGATCATCCTGAATCCATGCTATCTAATAAGGCTTTGGGTGTTTCAATCTTTCCAACTTCAATTTATTCACCATCTCTTCTGAAGCAAGATTATCTAGACTACCACTATCAATAACTACTTTACAATACTTACTGGAAACCTTACATCTGGTCTTGAACAAATTTATCCTCTGCAAGGGCTCTTCATCCTCTCCGGTATGACATAGATCTGTCCTCGTCATCAACAATTCTCCATCTTCTGGTTTGTTAGCTGATCCAGTAGGGCTTTCTTCTACCAATGTTGTTCTTCCAGTTTTCTCTATCTTCTTACATTCAAAAGAACGATGTCCTTCTCCTCCACACTTAAAGCAAGTTCCTCTAAACACTCTCTTATCTTGTCTTCTGTCATGTTTTCCAAAACCCTCATTGTGGTAACCATCAGATTCTCTTCTCCGGTAAAAATTTCTATCATTCTTCCAGTATGAATTATTGTCTTTGCTTACTTCCTTGTCCTTGTTCTGATATGTACAGGTTCCTCTTCCTCTGGAATATCCTCTTCCTCTGGAATATCCTCTTCCTTTGGAATATCCTCTTCCTCCTTGAAATCTTCCTTTGAAAAACCTTCCACCTCTACCTCTCTATCTCTGCTCATGTCTTTTGTTCAACTTCTCTTTCGCTTTCAGGGCATATTGATAAGCTTCTTCAACACTCCCTAACTTGATCAAACTGATTTCATCTTGTATACACATCTGCAATCCATTCAAATATCTTGCAACTTGTTCAACCTCATCATCAACATGTCCGAATATGATATTCAACTTGTAGAATGCTTTGGTATAATCTAAACTTGATTCATTCTGCTCCAAGTTTTGCAACTTCCAGAATAGATTTACTTGGTAGTAAACTTGCATAGACTTTTATTTTAACTTGGCAACCATTCACTCCCATGATTTGATCTTCTCTTTACCTCTTCTTTGTCTGTCAATCTACAAGTGTTCCAACCAAAGAGATGCATGACCTTTCAACTGGGTACACGCATATTTCACTTTCCTTTCTTCCATGGTGTTCTCAAATTCAAAGTACTTCTCCATCTTCGAGATGCAGTCCATTAATTCATCTGAATCCAACTTTTCATCATACTTTGGTGGGGTAAAATGTGATTTAGTGTTCACCCTACTCAAAACCGTCAAGAACCTCTCTTCATTCGAATCGACCGCCAATGGATTTTCTACTTGTTTTGCCAGTGCTTCTTCTTCTTCATATTTTCTCACATCTTCAATATGTCAGCCTCTTCTCTAGGCCATCTCAACGACTTCTAATCAGTCATTAATTCCTCTCAACATTTCCATTACAACAGGGTTTGCATTCCCACGTGCTCCACCATTCCTATTTCCTCTTCGCACCATCTTCACACTAGTCCTCTACAGCTACAGGTTGGATCCATAGTCCGCCACCCCACAACAAAATCTTCAGGACAACGTAATCTCCAGAATGAAATCTCGCTCTCATACCACTTGATGTAGTCACAGTTAGGAGGGACTTCAATGAGATCTATCTGGACCATGTAGCAAGAGAAAACACAATGAAAGCAAGAAAATATGATGGAGGCAATGCAAAACTGAATGAATTATATCATGAAAATTGATTACAATAATCAGCAACTTATAAACTACAATATTCAGCTCACTGGCCGTATACATACATGCTCAATTACAAAATTTGTCAACTCCAAACCTCTAAATATTAGGATATATCTTCTATATTCTCTAGAATGAATTATGATGTTTAATTACATTGATTTATATGCTCTAGAGAGATCCACGTTGGCCGAAAAGGGATCAAATGTCGAGGAACAATATCAAACGTGTAATACCACCAGGGTGGCCTCCGCCAAAGAGAATCCTTTGAAAAATACAAAGGATAAAGTGTGGATCAAAGGGAAGGTCAGCCACACTCCAAGGAACATTGGAATCAATGAACTAGGGCTCCAAAATCTATGCAAAGGATCTGCAAGACTCGCCAATAGCAAACAGGTCCAAGCGGCTTCGATGTTCTAAGCCAAAAAACAATCTCAAAATCCGGAAGCGATAACTTGCCAAAAAATGATCCAAATGTCTTGTGGCTCAGGAATAAGGAACATAATCATGTTAAAAAGAAAATTCCATCTCCGCAAGATCCGGTGAGAAAATGCAAGAAAATGCAGAAAGAAATGTTGAAACTGCAAAATAGAAAACAAACTAAAAAGAAATATTTTTGGTTGATGCAGGATTGCCAAGAACTAGGGATGCTCCTACATCATATGGTAGGTTTGATAATTGTATATGGTAAGTGTCCTTACATCTATCCTTAAGGTGTGAGAGTATAATTCTCTAACTCAACCAAAGGCACAATAAAGTAAATGTGGAATAAATTAAAGTTGTAGATGCTAAGGAAAGATCGTTGATTATAAATGAGAATTAAATTTTAATATTTATTCAAACATTATAAGAGCCAAATGAAAATGGCGTGAGTCTCTTGTCCACCTATTTCACATACTTTCCATTACTATAGGTCCTCCTAGCTACCTACAATAATTATTTTAGTTTTATTAGCATTTTGGACAACCATTTTAGAGGGATTGCATTCATGCCAATGATTTTTATATTGCTATGACTAGGATTTATGCCTTATAACTATTACAGAATATTGTTGGGTCATTTTAGAAATGAGGTTGTTGGTATGGCAATCTCCAAATATCTAAGGGTTGCAAGTATGATGCAAGGAAATTACCTGAATGTTATTTTAGTTTGTTGAGTGGATTACAAGTCTTTGAAATCAAAGTAGATAATTATCATAAGCAATTTTGTAACAGAGTCTCATTTGAATTATGTATATCTCCAAGAGGGTTTCTTAATCGCAACTAGGGAGCCTCAATTTTTATATTTAGTAGCACAAATATAATGTTGATTTAGATAGATGTAACAACACTTTTAAAATACTGTAACTATATGTTTTCTCCCCATTGAATTCTTACAACGAGAACTATAATTATCACCAAAATAACAACTAGCACTTACTATCATTACAAATCACTTGATGGATAATTCCTCAAAAGAATCACTACATATACTCATACAAGGAACTACAAGCACTAGATAATCATATATAATTAGTTTCATAAGAAACACACTTCAAAATTTTATAACAAAATGAGTAAACTTGATCCTTCTTGCTCCAATAGGAATTGCAACATTTAATATACAAGCCTTCAATATGCATGCAACCCTACATATTCCAATTACAAAAATAAGACAAATAATGACAACATTTTAAGAACACATGAAAAATATACAATGCATTCTCATTGATGAGATGAGATTCATTGGGCCAAAACTACTATTAAAAATTGATAGTAGGCTACGTGAAGCAGTCGCCAAATACAAAAAAAAAATCTTCGGTGGTATTTCTATAATTTTATATGATACCTTGCTCAAAAAACACCTGTTATGGATAAAATCATCTATGAATCACACACAACAACGAGAAACATATTAAACAAATTTAATGCATATATTATATTACTAACAATACTTAGACAAGAGGGTGACAATCCAATTCAAATATAATTTTGTCATACATTACAAAATGTGTACAATGCAAAACCAACAAAATGTGATTGGAAATTATCAATGACTCACACAAACAAGGAAATAACATCAATTGAATAAGAAGTGTTGGATATTGTGGGAAGTGTAAAGCGGAAAATCGAACCCTAGGTGTTCCCCCACTTCATGGAGAGAGAAAGGAGGTCACTAGGGTTGATGGTTTTCAATTAGGAGAGACTTTACATTCAAAAGAGGGGTTGAAACCCACAAGATCCGATCCCACACAATGCAAGACTGGATTCTAAATGAGTTTCAAGGGTGGAGACATCAAGGATACCCTCTTTGGTAAAGAATGTAGATAGAAGGATTGAACTAGGAGTGTATGTAAAGTAAGAAAGATTCGCTTGTAGACAGAGATAGGGATACGGGATGAAGCTACGGACCTGAAATTAGTAGTAAAATGTCGAGATGAAGTTGTCCTGCAAATTTGAGCGAAAGTTGATGGGACGATGGCACCTGGAGTGCACACGGTCCTCCGAAAAATCCGCGAAACTAAGGGGGATCTGTTCGTCTCTGCACAAGGATTCCAGATCTTCAATTACAGCCACGTACCTGCAACCTACACACAGAAAAGAGAGGATGATTGGGGGGTTAGGGATTAGGGGTTTGCCTTTAGGTCAAACCCCGGTTTTGGAATTAACCAAGAAATGAGAATGTTGTAAATGTAAGTGTTTGTAATGTAATCAAGTACTGATACCTTGTTGTAAGAATGTTTGTATTCTTACATGCGAAGGTGTAATGATGTTGTATGTTGTAGGTTGTAAATGATCTCCTCTTCAATGGTCGAATGCTTGTCTTGAATGCAACACTTAGCCTTGAATGGAGACCTAGAATGCTCAATTGCTTGAAGGAATGCTTGAATTCTTGAATGTTTGAATATTTGCCTATCGCTTCCGCGTCTTGCACACATATGTTTTTTTCTCCTCTTTTCTGAAAGGGGAAATGTAGTTTATATACTTCTCAATTAGGGTTAGGAGACTGATTTTTCCAACCTTAGGCCAACCTAGGAACATTATTTTCCAAATTGCAAACTTAAAGACCCAATGCCCAACAAGAGACCGGGCCCAAAATAGGGCCAGGGACCAGGGCGCTAGGCGCCATGGTCCTGAGGGACCATGGTGCTAGGCGCCATGGTCCTGAAGGACCAGGGCACTGGGCGCCATGGTCCTGAGGGACCAGGGTGCTAGGCGCCATGGTCCTGAAGGACCAGGGCGCTGGGCGCCATGGTCCCACCTCCCGGGACAGCAGGGTGCAAGGAGGATCAGGCCAAGGTGCAAAAAAATGGAGTTTTTGATGTCGTAAACAGGTTTTGGGGTCTCCATTTAGGTTCAACGTTGTGCCACCATCGTGAAGACCCAAATGCAGTCAAAATTGCAAGTGTCACAATTTTAGGACGCTACATTTAGCCCCCACTTTAGCAGGAGTATAAGCATACACCTATACTTCTGGTAAAGTACAAGGAAACAACATTGAAAGACTTTCACCACGTCAAGGAGGCAAGATACACCAAGCCCCTAGTGGACTAAGGATCTTACGACTTCGATTGACAAAGTAAAAGGGAAGATCACGAGGGAAAACCATGACTGTCAGTAGTAAGGTTCCCTCACTATGAGTCATGCAAGAAAAATACCAAAAATTTTCAAGGCAAAGCTAAGTTCGCCAAGAGATTTTCAAGTATCTTGAAGAGATATGAATGGAGTGTATGCCCCCTATGTTAAAGCGATCGCACACGCCTCATCGGGGGTGATTGCTTTAAGGTAGTGATACATATAAGAAATGAGAAGGGAAAGGAGCGTGTTATCACAAAGATTTAGCCCCCAAGTGTGAGACAAACCCAAGGATAATAGACACAAAACACAAAGCACGAGGTGACTTCACTTTCCTCGGGGTCAATATGTTGTATGATAATTCATGTATATCATATGTATGTATGCATAATTGTTCTTCATTCCCCAATCAAGGAAGGTCACCTAGAAGAAGGGAACACGTGTCTTTTGAGTCAACATGAGAGATACCAAAAGAGATCTCAATGCTTTGCATCATCCTCAAGTAGACAACATTAAGGACAACAAATAGAAGAATGAGAATAACACATAGAAGAAGTAACAAAAGATATCAAGAGAGGAGGAGAGAGTCTGCTATGCTAATGAACTAGTCTAGCATGTCATCCACCCCCCGATCTTGCTGATCAATATTTCGGGAAGGCAGGAAACACGCTAGAGGAGGAACATCCAACATAGCAGATGGAGCTATCACAAGATCCAAACAAGGGCTATGTTCATGTTCCAAGCCACATTGTTCTTGTCTAGGAGCTAGGATAAGTGCTTTAGAAAATGCGTTAGATAAATGGTTATCAACATCAACATATTCATATTCACTATCTGAAAATAGAGGAGTAACATTTTCATCGTGAATAACATTTTCATCTATATCATCATCAAGATTTATAAAAATAGGATCTTTAACTCACATAGGATCAAAACCATCATGCGTCTTATGTTTAGGAGATTTTGACTCAATTTTCGGCTGAGGAGAAAATGGAATAATGCTAGCTGAAGGTGTTTTTGGGGATTGCAAAGTTTGAGAAGCAGCTGCACGAGCTCTAAGACGACACTTTTGTCGACGTTCACACGCAGAACGATTTCGTCTACTCTTAGTAGGAAGTTGAGAAGATTGAGGGGGAGGAATGTTCTCATCCTTATCACTTGGGTGTTTAGGTTGTGGTCTCTTAGGTTGGACAATAGGAGAAGAGGAAGGTCTCTTCTCTCTATAAAAGGAAGGAGGAGGAACTGCTCCATATAAAGGAGGAATATCTGGTTTAGGAAGGAGACCAAGTCCATCATGACGAGGAGGTATAGGTCTACCTTTAGAAAGTTTATTAGACATAGACATAGTCACATCCATAGGGATGGGTTGGGAATCTTCTTGAGAAAAGACATTAGTTTTATCTTTCAAAGCAAGAACTTCCTTCTCAAGAATGATGGGACTATCAAGTTTGGGTGTTCTAGGTTCACTTAGAGATAAGATCATATTAGTTTTCCACTTTTGATAAGATTTGAAAAGATGATCACTTTGCGGTGGAAGAGATTGAAATTGTTTAGGCCAAAAATAATCAATAGGAATGCTAGAAGTTCTTTCAGCTAGTTTAAAGAGACTATGATTGATAGTAACAACTTCACCATTATGGGGAAATTTCAAACACTTGTGAATAGGAGAAGCAATAGCTTTCATGGAAGATAGCCAAGGATAGCCTAGCTTCACACGAAATTGCTCGGATGATGGAATAATAGCAAAGCTCACATCAAGGGATTTGTTATGGACCTCAATAGGTAATATAATAGAACCAATTGCAGGAGAAGAAAATGCATCAAATAATTTCACAACCACATTTTTTTTGTCATAGATCACTTGATTCAATTGCAAAGTAAAAAGAAATTCTTCAGTAATGACATTAACCATACAAGAAGGATCAATAAGCACTCCACGGCAAGGTGTATTCTTGACTTTTGCAACTATATATAAAGGACCATCAGGTGCCCTGATAGTTTCAGTGGAATCAAATGTGATGGAAGGTTCTTTAGGGATTTTCTGCTGCTCCACAAAGTTAATCACATTCGGAGTCATAGACACAAGACCATCAGGTGAGAAAGAGGAATCATTAGTCTCAATCACATTAGAGGTATGAGAAGGTAATGGATCAGTAAAAATCTTAATATTTTGGTTAGGAAGAGCTACAGATGTGTTTCCTTTATCATTCACACCTAAAACAGAGATAGTATTATTATCAATCAAATCTTGAATTTTACCCTTTAAAGCAAAACATTTTTCAGTATCATGCCCAGGTTGACGATGAAATTGACAAAAAGATTTGTTATCAAAATAGGGTGAATTAATCTTTACAGGATCTATTTGCTTTATAGGAGGGAGAGTAAGCACATTTTGTTCCAATAACTTATTCATAATACTATGCAATGATTCATTCAAAGGAGTAAACTTTCTTTCTTTCTTGAAAAACTTAGAAATAGGAGGCACACCTGATGTTGCATTCACATTGTTGTTGATGATGTTTTCATTGAACTTAATGAACTCTCTGTTCAGTTTAAACTTCCCAAATGGTTGTTGACTACTATCACCCTTATCACTCAGAGCCATAGGATTTGCTTGTTCCATTTGACTCACAGTCAATTGATAATTGTGAAGAGTTGCGCACAACTGTTGGAAAGAAGTAAACTCAGAAAACAAAAGTTTTTCTCTAATATCTTTTTGTAAGTTAGAAATAAAGATTCTTTGAATATCATTGTCAGGTACTGGAAAAGAAATTTGAGCACACAAATGCTTATATCTACCAATGAAATTAGTCACTTTTTCTTTAACACCTTGTTTACAATGCATTAAATCAATCAAAGTAACTTTAGGACTTATATTGTTTTGAAATTGTTGAATAAAAGCATTTGCAAGTTGTTGGAAAGAAGTAATAGAATAGGAAGGCAACGAGCAATACCATTGTAGAGCCTTATCTCTTAATGGTCTAGTAAACAGTTTTGCAAGCAACCTTTGGTCATGAGCAAAATCGGTACATATTGTTTGAAATGTCTTAACATGTGTTAGAGGATCACCTTTACCATTATAAAGCTCCAACTGCGGGATTTCAACATGCTTAGGGGGGATAGCTCGAACAATGTCAAGAGAAAGTGGGCTCGCAACATCAAATGTGGGCACACTAAACTTAGATTGATTCATAGAGGTAATTTGTTGCTGTAATGAAGAGACAGTTTGTGCAAGATTGTTAATGGTCGCTTCAGTCGAAGAGTTCATATTAGACATGTTAGATTGTGATGGAAGTATTATGTTATTGAAAGAAGGTATTGATTGAGAGTAAGGTGGCAGGACACTATGATAGTTAGTCATAGGAGATGATTGGGAAAAAGGAACACTACAAGGAGGAATGGAATGGTTAAATGAATTGCCCCCTTGCGCCAGGTTCATTTGTGGAGATGTAATAGGAACACTCATTGAAGGAAGGAATGAAGAAGTCGGATTGAATGAAGGAAGAGGGTTGATTGAAGAAGAAGGATTGCCCCCATGACTGGTGATCATAGGTGGAATATTTTGTATTCAAGTAGTCACTATATTTGATGTAAAATTAGGTATACTAGCAATAAAAGTTGTGAAAGGGGTAGAATGATTGACTTGAGTAGGAGGTTGTGTATAACCTAAAGTTTCGGCACAACTCTTCATAGGCATCACATTCGAATCCACGATGTGTGCAATACTACGCAAAATATCAATTCCATTCTTATCACTTTGAACCATACGTTTTAGACCCTCAATTAATGAAAGAGCTTGACTATCAGGATATTCTTGAGACATCCATCGCCGAAAATCATCAAATTGGTTATCCAATTTCGAAAGTTGTTCTACAGAAACCTCATGGAGAGCTTCTTCATCATTAAGAGGATTAGAAGAATTACCCATGTCCTTGTTAAAAAGGCCATTCAAATTAGGTTCCATCTCCTCAGTAATTAAACCTTGGAAAGACTTAATTCTAAGGCTTCGTCTAACGGGAATAGTGTAAGTAGGGCTTATTGTTGTAAAACTCATGCACAACTTCCAAGAAAGGTAGGCACAATTGAAAATTAGGGCCAAGGGGGTAGCACTTAATTTTAATTGTTATCTTGAAAATTGAGATCTTGAATTTTGAATTTATTTTCGAATTTAGAGGTAGCAAATTTCAATAAAATCAGCCAATCTCCTAGATTTAAGCTGTTAAATGCAATCATGACAATCTCCCAAAATTTCAGAAAAAATGCCAGGGATCGTGGCGAACGGAGTGCACACGGTCCTCGCAACTTTTTTCGAAATTTTCAGGGATGCAAGTTATGATGATTTTAAAGCTAATCTGAAAAAATTGATTGATTTTACGATCTATAGATAGGCCAAATTAAAGTTGCAATCTCAAAATTGAACCCTACCAAGATTGTTGAAAAATGCAAAATTTGAATTTTGAAAAAGAGAGAGGGAAACTGAAATTTTGAATTTTATGATTTTAGAGGGAATACCAAAAGCAATGCAAGCTTTGAAAATTAAAAGTTGACTCAATTTCATGCAAAATTCAATTTTGAAAGCAGAAATCAAGGTTGTTGTAATTAAGCACTTAATTTCAAAAGTCACAAACTACAAGAATTTGAATAAAACACTGAAATTTTGAATGAATGCCAACACACTTTTCAGATTTAGGACAGTAAGAAACACAATTTTAACACAAAATTTCAATTTCAACAATTTTTGAATGATTATAAGCCTTTATCCAAGCAATCACTAGACCAACTTTGACTTTAATTTTGAAAGTGTTAGAATTGATGAAATCAGCCAAGATTCTGGATCCTAGCAGAAAAATACAGTAAGATCTAGCTCCCGAAATTTCAGAAAAAATGTTGGGGACGATGGCGCTCGGGGTGCACACAGTCCTCGCAACTTTTTTCAAAATTTTCAGGGATAAGAGATATTATGGTTTTGTTGCGGAATCCAAAGTTACAGCCGATTTGGAGGTGTTTTGATCAGTGAAATCATCAGTCAAAGGTTGAATCAAGAGGGTTTTAAAAATTAGGGTTTTGACACTTAACCACTTAATTTTCAGAATTAAAGCACAAATATGATTTGAAAATTTGCAATAGAAGGGTAGATCTGAAACAAGCATTAACAATTAAACATTTCACAAGCTCAATTACTAAAAAGAAAATTTAGGGTTTTTATGCAATTAACCTCTAAAATTTGCAAAAGATCAAACATGGAAATGTAATTAAGGAAGCAAAAAAATTTCAGATCTAACCATGAATAATCAGAATTAGGATGTTCACGTCGGGTTCACCAAAATGTAAAGTGAAAAATCGAACCCTAGGTGTTCCCCCACTCCATGGAGAGAGAAAGGAGGTCACTAGGGTTGACGGTTTTCACTTAGGAGAGACTTTACATTCAAAAGAGGGGTTGAAACCCACAAGATCCGATCCCACACAATGCAAGACTGGATTCTAAATGAGTTTCAAGGGTGGAGACATCAAGGATACCCTCTTTTGTAAAGAATGTAGATAGAAGGATTGAACTAGGAGTGTATGTAAAGTAAGAAAGATTCGCTTGTAGACAGAGATAGGGATACGGGATGAAGCTACGGACTTGAAATTAGCAGCAAAATGTCGAGACGAAGCTGTCCTGCAAATTTGAACGAAAGTTGACAGGACAAGGGCGCCTGGAGTGCACACGGTCATCCGAAAAATCCGTGAAACGAAGGGGGATCTGTTCGTCTCTGCACAAGGATTCCAGATCTTCAATTACAGTCGCATACCTACAACCTACACACAGAAAAGAGAGGACGATTCGGGGGTTAGGGATTAGGGGTTTGCCTTTAGGTCAAACCCCGATTTTGGAATTAACCAAGAAATGAGAATGTTGTAAATGTAAGTGTTTGTAATGTAATCAAGTACTGATACCTTGTTGTAAGAATGTTTGTATTCTTACATGCAAAGGTGTAATGATGTTGTATGTTGCAGGTTGTAAATGATCTCCTCTTCAATGGTTGAATCCTTGTCTTGAATGCAACACTTAGCCTTGAATGGAGACTTAGAATGCTCAATTGCTTGAAGGAATGCTTGAATGCTTGAATGTTTGAATATTTGCCTATCGCTTCCGCGTCTTGCACACATATGTTTTTTTCTCCTCTTTTCTGAAAGGGGAAATGTAGTTTATATACTTGTCAATTAGGGTTAGGAGACTGATTTTTCTGACCTTAGGCCGACCTAGGAACATTATTTTCCAAATTGCAAACTTAAAGACCCGATGCCCAACAAGAGACCAGGCCCAAAATAGGGCCAGGGACCAGGGCACTGGGTGCCATGGTCCCACCTCCTGGGATAGCAGGGTGCAAGGAGGATCAGGCCAAGGTGCAGAAAAATGCAGTTTTTGATGTCGTAAACAGGTTTTGGGGTCTCCATTCAGGTTCAACGTTGCGCTGCCATCGTGAAGACCCAAATGCAGTCGAAATTGCAAGTGTCGCAATTTTAGGACGCTACAGGAAGTATGCTACAAATATGTGCTTGAGAGATATCTCAAAGATGTGTTGTTTGTTACGACCCAGAGGCAACTGAGAGGGGGGGGGTGTGAATCAGTTGTCTATTAATTTCAACCCAAATATAACTTAATCAAACTTGATGCATAATACCGATAAACCAAACTTAATGTTGGTTGACAGTTTAACAGTAATAACAGTAGTGGTAAAGTTTAATGCATGAAACAGAAAGACAAATAACATCCACAACACATAACATAGATATTTGTACGTGGAAACCCTGTAAGGGGAAAAACCACGGTGGGAAACCTTACCCACAATCAGATGATACTACTGCAGATAGTATGTGTGTATAAATGGGATCTGCACATGCAAAAAGGCCAACTGCCTAGAGCTCACTGCTCAATCACGAGGTGGGATTCACACTGACTACAATTGGATGGTTAAATCCAATGATAATGTAGTGCTCAAAATAGCATCTTCATATGTTGGATTCAATACCGGTTAAGCTCATATTGTCATCTTCATACCTTCCTTGAACTTTCAAATGATGTTTGTGTGAGTAGCTCTTCTTATATTCTCATATTCCTTATTACAATCCTTTTCTACTTCCTCTACATAATCTCACAAATGAGATCTTACATATATACCAAAACCTAAGACCAAATGTGTAGGTCGGCTCACTAAGAATATTACAATTAAATCAATTACAAATGAATCAATATGTGATGCATCATGTCGGCTCAATGCATTTACAATAATAACCAATCAATAAATTATCTCCATAACATGTCGTGCTGATCTGGAATAGATAATGCTTGTCGGTCCATAACCTAGACCAATTTGTCGGTAACAACAAATATGCAAACTCGATTAGACCAATATCCAAATCACCAAAACCAAGTTTCCAAACCATGTCTTCGACATAACCAAGTAATCTCCAGATGATAACAAGTCATCCTTTGTGCCATCAAACAATATAACCTGTCGATGAACCATATACCGTTGATTGTGCATAAGTCACTGAACATGTTGGTGAACATAACCAAAGATCTCCAGTGTTGATAAGTGTTGACAAGTGTTGACATCAATGACAAAACCAATGCAACACATCCATAATACCAACATTGTCATTGATGTCAACATATTTCTTTGTGATCTGTGATAATGATGCAGTGGAGCTCAGTATGTTGGTTTTCTCAACATGATGATAATCAGAGTTTATTGATTAAAGGGTTTTTAGAGAGATGTCTGTAGTTGTTTCAATTCAATTTTCAGAGGTCTACATAAAGATTTGAGTGAGTTATGGACATTTGTGTTGTGGCTGGTCTTTCTGTTGTCCAATGGTGACAGAGTGTCAGTATTTTGATCTGCATTGCTCCACATTGTAATATCTTGTTCTGTGGATTTGGAATTATGTTTGTGATGTTGATGTGTATCCTAAATTCAAGTGGTTCATGATTTGGAGGTCCGCAAGTGATTTTCCCAGGATCATAGCCATTGCAGTTTATGTTCTTGAGATACGATATAGAGATAATGATGATTCTAGTAATTTGTCTTGGTGTGGATATTGCCGTAGTAAATCATGATGTTTGTGGATGTTTTTAAATCATGTTCCTTTTGTGTTTTTTGTTTGCATTGATCGCTGTGTGTGTAATTGATGATTTTCTCTAGTGTGTTAGTGTTTTTTGTTTGCATTGATCGTTGTGCACGTAATTGATGATTTTCTCCGATGTGTTAGTGTGCTTCATGTTTTTTGGCCAACCCGATGCTTGTAGCATGTTGTGGATGCTCGATGCATAATTCTTGGAGGCGTAGCATGTTTGAGGTGGTAGAATTGGGTCCATGCTATGTCTTAGCCAACATTTCTTGATCTGCATGTGATATTGTAGCGTGTGTGGTTATATTTTTGTAAATAGGTGGTGAGTGTTGAGTCGACCTTGATGATCTTCACAAGGTTCATGTCATGTATAAATAAATGTAATATCTTCGTAATCATGTGTATATGTGGATGAGAATCAAAATGTGTGTGAGCAAATAATATATACATCTTTCAGAGGTAGAGAAGAAGTGTGAAGAAGGAAAAGAAAGTTGTTATGTGCTTAATAAGAACTATAACCAAGCATTAAGGAGATGTTATTCTATAGTTCATGATCTTATCTATTTGTAAGACAATGAGTCTACCCTAGGCTGTAGCCCTTTCTTGTTTTTGAGCAATGAGCTCTAGGTAGTGTGCTTGAATGCATGTGAATTCTCCATTGTAATATATTTTATACTTCTAATAGAGTATCATCATATTGTGGGTAGGTTCCCATCGTGGTTTTTCCCTTGACTAGGTTTTCCATGTCAAAAATCTTGGTGTTATGTGTGCTCTTGATGTGTTGTTGATTTATGATTTCATGCTTAATTATCGGATCTAAGAATAATTTTAAATTGTGTAAGTTTTTGAGACAACAGATTTACCCCCCCCCCCCTCTTAGGTGTCTACTCAAAATTAGAGCTATTTCATCAAGAAGATTGTGACCAATTGATACACTCATTTGCTACAAATGAGCTAGTAACATTAAACACAACCAAAAAATATCAAATCTACTAAATCTACTTGTTGCACTCAATCTTGCAGTAACTACAAAATATAAATTAGGTATTGATAATATAATTTTTGTGACCTAGATCAGTGATCAGGTTTTTGTCTTTTAATTATGCCCTAGTTTGTTAATCAGATTTGTAACATTTTAGTAAATCATAATTTAGTAAACTCAGAAATGAAGGAAGTAAACAAGTGACAAACACACATACCCTGGGAAAACCTCCAAGGAGGAAAAACCCAGCATTAAAGACCCATAGGTTAGATTATATATTCTCTCTTAATTGCACAAGTATAATACTTAGCTTCCTTATCAGATCTGATCCCTTTTGTATGACAAATTTGCACTTCTAAGTTCTTCAAGTCTGCACAAAAATAGTCTATGTCCTCTTGGACAATTTCACACAAGTCTAGACAAGTTCGCACCCTCCTTATAAATTCGCACCTTTTCATGCAGAGCTAATTCACTTGACTTGAATGAATGATTTGTCTTTGCAAAGTATCTTTATTTATATGCATCTTTAACCTTTTTTATTGCAAGTCGGCCTCCTTCCTTTTTGGCACCAATAGTGTTATTGTGGCGTGGGGTTTTAGGATGGCGTGAAGTATAGATTTGGGCTTAGACTTGGGGTCACATTACCCTTTAGGATAGGGCCCAGTCCTAAATGGGTTTAGATGTTGCCTTAAGGCAATCCGAACCCATATATAGACCTATTTACAAACAACACTCCCTCTTAACTAGGGAAGAAGAGAATACATAATCTGAACCTTTAGAGTTCCATCTAGTACACAAGCATAGAATTACATCTTCCACCTAGCACACAAGCATAGGATGGTTCTAGCACACAAGCATAGAAAGTGTAATACACAAGTGGGTCTTTACATAATTACAATTATCCATCTAGCACACAAGCATAGATTGGACACAATTCATTATTGCACACAAGCAAAGAATGATCAAAGTGTTGTAGATAGAGTCACTGAGGTTGGAGCTCCCTCTCAATCAGGGTTCCATTTTCCACAGCTCAAAGTCTGTCTCTTAAGTACTCGAACTTCACTCTGGATAAAGGTTTGGTAAGAATGTCTACAACCTATTCATCTGTGCTAATGTACTTTAGGTGAATGGCTCCTCTTTGCACCATATCCTGAATGAAGTGATAGGGTGCTTCCACATGTTTGGACTAGTCATGGAATATAGGATTTACCGACATCTTTATACAACTTTGATTATCACAATGAATGGTGGTAGGACCACTAGTTTGACCAAATAATCCAACGAGGAGTTTGTGAAGCCACACTACTTCTCTGGATGCAACAGATGTTGCAATGTACTCAACTTCTGCAATGCTCAATGCTACGGAGGATTGCTTTCTACATGCCCAAGAGATCACTACAAAACCCAAGTTGAAGCAGATGCCCGAAGTACCTTTCATGTCCTTGATACTTCCTGCCCAATCTGAATCTGAATAGCCTTCCAGGAAGATTGAAGTGTTAAGTGAATACTTCAGCCCATAACCAATAGTGCCATGCAGGTATCTTAGGATGTGCTTGGCAGCCACTAGGTGAACTAGTTTAGGTAAGCTCATAAACTGACTGAGGGCATTCACAACATAACAGATATTTGACCTTGTATTGACTAAATACATCAATGATCCAATCAGCTGCCTGTACTCAAATGGATCTGCGAAATCAGAGTTAGCTGTAGAAACACTTAACTTCTTTAAGTTAGATTACATAGGAGTATGCATGGGTTTACAATCCAGCATTCTAAATCTTTTCAAAATATCAATAGTATATTTTTTTTGACTTAGAAAAATTTCATTGGATTTTTGCCATACTTCTAACCCTAGGAAGTAATGCATTAGACCTAAATCCTTCATTTTAAATTATGAGGCTAATTCTTTCTTACATCTTATAATTAATTTATTTTCACCAGTGAGAAATAAATCATCCACATACAAAACCAAAATAAGCATATCATCATTATAAGCCTTTAGGTAAATGTTAGCATCAACATCATTCTTACAAAACCCTAAGCTTAGTAAGTACTTATCAATTCTTTCATACCAAGCCCGAGGAGCCTGTTTGAGCCCATATAAGGCTTTCTTCAACCTGCAAACATGAGAATCTCTTTTATGGATTACATAACCTTCTGGTTGCTCAATATAGACTTCCTCCTCAATAACACCATTGAGGAAGGTTGTCTTAACGTCCATTTGATGCAGTTCCCAACCTTTGGCTACAGCAATGGCTATTATAGATCTAATAGAAGTATATCTAGCAACAAGAGAAAAAGTTTCTTCATAATCTATTGCTTCCTTTTGAGAAAAACCACGAGCTACAAACCTAGCTTTGTATTTTTCAATACTACATCAGCATTATGCTTAATTTTAAACAACCATTTAGAGGAAACAACAAACTTACCTTCGGGTCTGGGTACAATGTCCCAAACATCATTCTTGATGATAGACCCATACTCTTCATCCATGGCTAATTTCCAAGCATGATGGGACATGGCTTCTTCGACATTGTGAGGTTCAGACTCAATGATATTACACATCACAGAAATGTAGTTGGCATGATTTTGGAATCTCTTACTGTGTGGGGGAGAAAGTGACACTAAGCAAACATGCCCTAATCTCACTTTCAGTCACACATTTGCGGAATACGAAAGAGCCTAGAGGTATCACATAATTGGCTACTTCTTCTTATGGAAGAGAGAGCCACGAGCTACCTATTAGGATTTCTATTCCTTTGTTGTAATTGAAAGATGAAATGATGCAAGTTCAATCCCTAACCCCAAAGTGCAAGTATGAACTAATAACAAGATTACAGAATTGAACTTAAATGATGGAAAGCTGTAAACACAAGGACAAGACAAGAATGCAAATGCATACCCGGAGTTAAAATCTGACTGAAAATGTTCGGGACGGGAGCGCGGGCGCCACTGTCCTGATTCTGCCCCTGAAACTGCTCCGGAAACTGCTATTTTTGCACTTTGGAAAAAGCTGTCAAAAATGTTGAAAATGCTGTCTGTCAGGAGGACAAGGGCGCCCAGCGCCCCTGTCCCAGGGACCAGGGCGCCCAGCGCCCCTGTCCTGGTAGGACCAGGGGCGCCCCACGCCCCTGTCCTGGTCTTTTGCTCTGAGATTTGGTGTGAAGTTCGGTCTCCGTCTGCTTCTTCCGGATCTGTAACCTGCGGCGTCGTCCGAGTCCCGAAACCTGCACTTCTATCTGAAAAGATGTTTGGGCGGCTATATAGGGTTTTGCCTTAGTCAAACCCCCGCTTCGGTGATTTCCACCTCCACGAATAGCCAAGTTGTATTGTAAAATGTATTGTGTGTGCAGACCTAGTGTGTGTGCAAGGTCCTAAAATGCAAGAAAGCAAACTAGAGCAACCTAGAAAGTAAACCCTAATTGCTTGTAAATGATAATGTAAATGCTCTAAATCAAGATGCAAAGTGATCTAAAGCATGAATAAAGGATATATTGAAGCTTATGCAAAGACATGAAAACAACATGAAATCATACCCAACCCTCAAGGGAGGAGTACAAGCCAATCTTCAGTCGGTAATCTCCTATTGTTCTTCAATGTCTCCCAAGCCCTAAATGAATGAAATTGATGAATGCTTGATGGATGGATGTTGAATGTTATTGAAGTCTTCAAAGATCTGCTCTTTCGCTGCATAGAAGGTCCCTCAAAGCCAAAATTCGGATCCTTTCAAATGAAGAAAGAGAGCTCTTATATATGAAACACTAGGTCTTAATTTCAACTTTTGGCCGACCTAGAGATTGAATATCCCACCAATTTCTTGGGGTTAAGCTTTATTTTATGATTGGATCGCGCTCCTAAAATTTTGGGAAAAATGTCTGGGACCATGTTGCACTCCGGGCGCCATGGTCCCGACAACTTTTCACCAAATTTTCAGGACTGTCAGATATGATGATTTTAGAGAGAATCCCGAAGTTACAGCTGATTTTGAGATGTTTTAACCCCCGAAATCAAGCCCCCAAGTTCAAAATAGGACCTAATCAGGGTTTTTGATTGAGTGATGCATTGGAGGAATAAATTGAAAGGGGCACACTTTAATGAAAGGGCCCAACGTTATGATGTGGAAGATGATGAAATGGGACCTTAGACCTAATTAATTTAATTAATTAAGTGCTAAAGGGGAAATACAATGCAAAATACAAAATGCGCCAAGGCGGGTGCTAAACTAGGTGCGAAATTGTACCACCCTAGCAAGTGCGTACAATTTACGACGCTACATTTAGCCCCCAGTTTAGTGGTCATATGAACACTACGTGCATATGCAAGCTAAAGTACAGAAAAGTAAACATTATTTGAAAAAGGATATATCCATAAGTCTGTAGAACGAAGCCCCCAGCGGTATCTACAGTACACAGTTAGGAACCGCACCCTACAAAACACACGTTAGATCACAAAATCACCTAATGCTTACCAAGGAAGGTGATGAAAATTCGAGGGTAGCTATATGCCCCCCCCTGTTTCGGCTTGCTAATTTTAGTGAGTTGAAACAGGGTATCATGTTTACCACTTCGAATTGTTAAAGAAATATTGATGACAAATGCTCACAAGAAGATTTGATATGAGACCACAAAGTAATGGAGAATCATTTGGTAAGAAAGAGGACTAAATCTCAATTCCAACAAAACAAAGAGTGTGAGGATTTGAGAGTTCTCTAACACAAGATGAAGGATGTAAATGGAAACAAAATGCAAAGAGAAGAAAAGAAAGGAAAAAAAGCATGAATACACACATTGGTGATCCATGAGAAGAATAGTGAGAGAGAAAACATGGACTTCTCGCCCCTAGATCTTGTCTAGGTGATCCATGGGAAAAGGACATGGAAAACTAGCCCCTAGAGTCTATCTAGGTGATCCATGTAAGGGAGGAGAGTGAGAAAGTCTAGCCTTATGCCGCTAGTTCCACTCAACCTCGTGCATGTGTGTGTAAGGGAGGTTAGAAGCACCTCATAGGAGTCTATGCCCGAGTATGCTACAACCTGTATATGTATAGTACAAAAGCGTGACATCTCGCTCTAAGAGTCTGTGCTCTGGTTCCGAGAATAATCACCTTGCATAAAAGAAAAATGGAGACCTCTCGCTCTAAGAGTCTGTGCTCTGGTTCCGAGAATGACCCATTTCTCAAAAAGTGTAATGTTTATGTCATAAGCAAAGTAGAACAAGGATACCTACAAAAGAAGATACCCCAAAAATGCAACAATGTCATAGATCCAAGCAAGAGAGTTTTGCACTCTTTAAGCAAGGATAAGATAGTTGAAAAATGGATATCTTGTAGTATGTGTAAAGGAGATCCTTAGAGGAGAAGAGATCTTTGTACAAAAGACACCTATCCCCAAGAGGAATTGTCTTAGACAAATATAACATCTTCTAGAATAAGACAAAGAAGAGAATAAGAATGCAATACTTCCTTCTTTTGCGAGGTGAAAGTGATTCTTAATGAAGGATGACGCTCCTTTTAACCCAATTGGGAGAGTGAATTCATTATGGATGTATTTTACCAAGTGCAAAAGAGGTTGTAGTCAAGGACTTACACCTCTTGTAAGAGAGAATCCTTGAACAAACAACAACAAATGCGTACAAGGCATAACATCAAGTAATAAAGTCCACACCATCCACAAAATAGGAAAAAGTGGATCCTTAGATAAAAATAAGGAAAGATCATTGCCTCCCAAGGATAAGGACAATGAGAAGGACTTACACAATCTTCTAGGGAGAGATTTGGACATAAGCAAAAGAAGAGATGTATGAAATCACTCTTGTCCCCATAGGAACAAGAAAATTAGGCTATTATGTTGCTTCAAAAAAAATATGATTGCACTTGAAATTGTACCATCATGAATGACAATGAGCCCCCAGTAAATGAGCTACCAATGTCACATAATGATGAGCAACATAATAGCCATTAATGTTATTTAAAGACATGATAGATTGAATAAGGTATTTGAATATAACATGTTAAATGCTCAACTATAAGTGAGATCAAAAACATGTATAAAATGATAAAAATTGAAGAAGAAAAGTCACATGAAATCTTAGAAGAGGAATGAGTGTAATTTATTAGAGCCCTATCCCTAGAGGAAAGGACTTTATGATGAATAGGAGATAAAGATTCATAAGTGGATTTAGAAATTTGAGGGGAGTCATAGAGAGATTTGTTCATCGCCAAGATTTCCTTATGAGGGGAATGAGAGTTGATAGAAGTAGAAGATGATTTAGTTGAAGTGAGATCATCATCACTACTAAATATAGCATTCACATTGAGAGATGGTCTTTTAGATGCTTTGGTACGTTTGCAGGGATTATAGCCGAGTCCAAAGGCATAATTGTGAAAATTAGTCTCTAGAGGAACTTTTATCCCTTGTTCATGAGCACCACAACCATTTCCATGATACCCATGCTTAGCAAAAATGCGAAAACCACGACCATAACGATCAGCCATTTCAGGAAGAGAAGGTGGTTTTTCATAAGACAAAGAATCAAACTCTTCATAATTAGAGGTGTGAGGAGAAGAAGTTTGAGAAGCGGCCACAAAATTATTGCTCATAGGTTCAGGTAAGATTGATTGATCTCTAGTTTCTTCCTTCTTCTTACCTTTAAGATCTCTAGGAGGAACCCTATACTCACCTACAAAGGTGGGATTAAAATCAAGAGATCCCCAATCGTCTTCTGCGAGAACCTTCTCAGGATCAAAAGCCTTTTCATGTGTAGATTCGAGTCGAGAAGGATCTTCTTTAGGAGCTTTAGACTCATCCAAAGAATTTTGATTATCAGAGGGTGATGATTCATCCATAGGTATCTTGTTTAAAGAGTCATCACTAGACGAGGATGGCTTAGAAGAACTCCCTTTGGAAGTAGATGTTTGTAGACAAGCTTGAAAATTAGTATCACCCATCAAAGTGTATGTCTTATTGTTATAAATAAATTTAACTTGTCTATGCAATGTAGAGGGGACAGCTTGCATACTGTGAATCCAAGGTCTCCCTAATAACAAGTTGTATGTTAGATTTCCTGACATAACATGGATAGGAGTAGGCAAAGTAACAGGTCCCACTGTGATGGGTAAGGTGATAATACCTAATGAAGACTTAGCCACGTTATCAAAGCCTCAAATGGGACGAGAGTCGGGCTCAATAAGGGATGTATCCACATTCATCTTATGCAATAGATTAATGCTACACACATTAAGGCCAGAGCCATTATCTACCAGTGTTCGTCTTATAGCAGTGTCATTTATGATAACCACAATCATCAACGGATCATATTGATGTTGAATTTCACTAGTAGGCAACTCATCTTGGGTAAACACAATTTGAGCTTTAGGATTCATCACAGAGTTAACCAAAGACACTATATTACTAGATGTATTAGGTGGAGGAACATTCAAATCTTTCAAGGCATCTTGTAACATTCCATGATGAGCAGAAGAAGTTTGGATCAAATCCCAAAGGGATGTCTTGGCAGGAGTAGTTTTAAGTTGTTCTATGAGATCATATTCCTTACCAAGAACTTGTGAAATACGTGGAGCTTGGGGAAGAATAGGTTGGGAAGGAGGAAGTGAAGTTGGGATAACTGGAGGAGGATTAGGTTGCCTATTGTTTCTAGTATTATAAGTATCGGCAACCGCATGATAACTCTCTCTAGTCAATTGCTTAGCATACTCATAAGGGCTCTTAGAGGAATAACCTCCTTGCACAGTAATAATCAGTTTCTTAGGAGTGCAAAAAGAATCATTAGCATAACCACCTTGAACCAATAAGATGGGCTTATTTAAAGGTTGAGAATTTTGAGAAGGACAAGCACCTTGGACAGTGAAGAGAGGTTTGTTAGGTGTTTCATTCACATGTATCAAATTGATTGAGGATGGTTTAGAGGAATGAACAAAAGTGTTGGAAGAATTATTGATAGTCTTCTCTTGCACTAAAATCTTATCACAGATTAAATCAATTTTAGGAGAGAGACAAGGGATAGGCATTGATGTTCTAGTAGGAAGAGTAATACTAGGAAAGGTCATATCATCCTCTATCATCAAAGGATCTACATGGGGAATAAACTCTCTAGGAGAAGGATCAACACTACTCTCTAAAGTCTCACTTTTGAGAGGGAGATCTTTGAAAGAAATGTTAACCATCTTGCTTTGAACTAGGGTTTCCTTATGAGTAGAACCAAGTTGAGGAAAGGGAGAATAATTGAGATTCAAGGAAGGTGAGAAATTATCAAGGGAGAGAGAATAATCTACACCTTCTTCTAATGGTTCATCCCAAATAGTGAGGTTGTTGAAAGGAATGTTTGAAGTATTGTCAATTTCAGGAGAGGAGATAACATTGTTTATTAATTCCTCATCCTCTTTCCTCAAAATATGTTCAATAGGGGAGAGAGAATTAAGGAAATTGTTTATTATTTCATCTTCTTTCTCTAAGGGATGCTTATGGGTAAGACCAACTTTAGGAGAAGGGTAAGCATTTACCATTAATTCATCATCTCTAGTGGGAATTTTGTTGGAAAAGGAAAGGCCATCACTAGGAAATGTAGGGATAATGTCATCCTCTTGCACAAAAGGATCCTCATGAAGGGAGTGTTTTTTAGGAGACACAAAGGCATCAAGGGCATCATTCAACAAAGCATGATCATATCTATTAAAAGGTTTATCTTTTGATTCAAAAGGAGATATCTCTTCATAGAGGGGATCATTGAAAACAGCCATGTTACTAGATTTAGTGGAAGAGCTGATAGGAATGTACCCTTGAGAGGAATCATTCAACTTATCTTTCTCATCACAATGAAATGGCATAGTAACAATGTTTATGAGTTTTTGGTAAAATAAACGTTTGGTATATTTAGGTTTCAAAAATTCATCTAAAGCTTCATCTAACTCATAATCATCACAAATATGAACATCTTGCAAATAAAAATCTGACATTTTGAAATTGCATAAAATTTTAAACACACAATGCAAAGAAACACACCCTTTTTTTTTTTTTTTTTTTTTTCTTTTTAATGAAAACACACTAAATCTAGATCTAGATCTAACAAATGCAATGCAAGAGGAAGCAATGATAGATTCACGTCGGGTTCACCAAAATGTGTGGGGGAGAAAGTGACACTAAGCAAACATGCCCTAATCTCACTTTCAGTCACACATTTGCGGAATACGAAAGAGCCTAGAGGTATCACACAATTGGCTACTTCTTCTTGTGGAAGAGAGAGCCATGGGCTACCTATTAGGATTTCTATTCCTTTGTTGTAATTGAAAGATGAAATGATGCAAGTTCAATCCCTAACCCCAAAGTGCAAGTATGAACTAATAACAAGATTACAGAAGCACAAGGACAAGACAAGAATGCAAATGCGTACCCAGAGTTAAAATCTGACTGAAAATGTTTGGGACGGGAGCGCGGGCGCCACTGTCCTGATTCTGCCCCTGAAACTGCTCCGGAAACTGCTGTTTTTGCACTTTGGAAAAAGCTGTCAAAAATGCTGAAAATGCTGTCTGTCAGGAGGACCAGGGCGCCCAGCGCCCCTGTCCCAGGGACTAGGGCGCCCAGCGCCCCTGTCCTGGCAGGACTAGGGGCGCCCCACGCCCCTGTCCTGGTCTTTTGCTCTGAGATTTGGTGTGAAGTTCGGTCTCCGTCTGCTTCTTCCGGATCTGTAACCTGCGGCGTCGTCCGAGTCCCGAAACCTGCACTTATATCTGAAAAGATGTTTGGGCGGCTATATAGGGTTTTGCCTTAGTCAAACCCCCGCTTCGGTGATTTCCACCTCCACGAATAGCCAAGTTGTATTGTAAAATGTATTGTGTGTGCAGACCTAGTGTGTGTGCAAGGTCCTAAAATGCAAGAAAGCAAACTAGAGCAACCTAGAAAGTAAACCCTAATTGCTTGTAAATGATAATGTAAATGCTCTAAATCAAGATGCAAAGTGATCTAAAGCATGAATAAAGGATATATTGAAGCTTATGCAAAGACATGAAAACAACATGAAATCATACCCAACCCTCAAGGGAGGAGTACAAGCCAATCTTCAGTCGGTAATCTCCTATTGTTCTTCAATGTCTCCCAAGCCCTAAATGAATGAAATTGATGAATGCTTGATGGATGGATGTTGAATGTTATTGAAGTCTTCAAAGATCTGCTCTTTCGCTGCATAGAAGGTCCCTCAAAGCCAAAATTCGGATCCTTTCAAATGAAGAAAGAGAGCTCTTATATATGAAACCCTAGGTCTTAATTTCAACTTTTGGCCAACCTAGAGATTGAATATCCCACCAATTTCTTGGGGTTAAGCTTTATTTTATGATTGGATCGCGCTCCTAAAATTTTGGGAAAAATGTCTGGGACCATGTTGCACTCCGGGCGCCATGGTCCCGACAACTTTTCACCAAATTTTCAGGACTGTCGGATATGATGATTTTAGAGAGAATCCCGAAGTTACAGCTGATTTTGAGATGTTTTAACCCCCGAAATCAAGCCCCCAAGTTCAAAATAGGACCTAATCAGGGTTTTTGATTGAGTGATGCATTGGAGGAATAAATTGAAAGGGGCACACTTTAATGAAAGGGCCCAACGTTATGATGTGGAAGATGATGAAATGGGACCTTAGACCTAATTAATTTAATTAATTAAGTGCTAAAGGGGAAATGCAATGCAAAATACAAAATGCGTCAAGGCGGGTGCTAAACTAGGTGCGAAATTGTACCACCCTAGCAAGTGCGTACAATTTACGACGCTACACTTACTATCTCTAAAGGTTCCTCTGGGAGCAGCAAATCCTTCAGCATCTTGAATCGTGTTTCTAACCCAAAGTGGTCTCTTCTTGCAGATCACAATATCCTGAGGTATATTGGTAGAGTTCATGGGTTCTATTGGGTCATTCTAAGCTTCCTGATCCAGAAGGTCAGTAGACTCCTCTTGTATCTCAGGGTTAGCATCAACTATTGAATATTGATTTTCAATCATCATATCATTATTGTTAGATAATGAACCTTTAGATCTTTTGAAAGAAATATCTTCTTCAAAAGTTACATCTCTACTTACCTCAACATACCTTTGACCTGAAATGTAGATCCTGAATGCTTTGGAAGATTCGTTGTATCCCACTAAGATGCCTTTCTTTCTAGAAGGATCCAATTTGGTTCATTTTTCTTTAGGCACATGAACATACATCGGGCCCCCAAATATCCTTAGGTGGTTGATGTCAGGTTTGAAACCTGTAAAGGCTTCTTCAGAAGTCACATCCTTTAGGATACGATGAGGACATCTATTATGAATATAAAATACAATTTTGGATGCTTCCGCCCATAGAAAAGGTTGCAGGTCTTGATCATGGATCATGGCTCTTGCAGCTTCAACAATGGTCCTATTCTTTCTTTAAGCAACTCCATTTTGCTGAGGATTGTAGGGAACACAGAACTCCCTCTTAATTCCTGCTTTAACACAAAATTCATAGAAACTACCTGAGGTGTATTCACCTCCATTGTCAGACCTTAAACATTTAATTCGATTTCCTGTAGTATTTTCAACTAAGGCTTTGAATTCTTTAAATATGTTTAGGATTTCTTCAGACTCTTTAGATTTAAGAAAGTAGATCCATGTTTTCCTAGAGAAATCATCTATGAAGATAACATAATACAGGAAACCACTAGGAGATGCTACAGACATAAGACCACATAAATTTGAATGAATAAGTTCTAACTTTTCTTTAGCCCTACTATCGCTTTTATGAAAAGGATTCTTTACATTCTTACCCATTGCACAACCTTTACAAGCATCATCATGAGATAAACTAAGTTTGGGCATACCTTTAACCATTTTACCGAGAGTGGGAAGAGTTTGAAAGTGTAGATGTCCAAGTCTTCTATGCCATAGCTCGCATGATTCAGGGGCCTCATGAATGAGAGCTTGAATTGGATTAGTTGCAAGCTTATATAAACTATCACATCTATTTCCAATAACACGAGTTGTTTTGAAATTAGAT
>NC_081406.1:492851399-492925399 GCF_030272615.1 Cryptomeria japonica | reverse complement strand
ATGCCTAAACTTAGTTTATCTCATGATGATGCTTGTAAAGGTTGTGCAATGGGTAAGAATGTAAAGAATCCTTTGCATAAAAGCGATAGTAGGGCTAAAGAAAAGTTAGAAGTTATTCATAAAATGCATTGAAACATATTTTTGCTAGACAAGAAATCCATACTTAGTAACTATTTTACTAGATACATAGTTTTAAAGAAAAAAATAGAGTTTTTGAGAAAGATAGTAAAACTTATTCTTTTTTTCTTTTCTTGACCATTGATTGTTCACTTGCATAAAATAAAATGTTGTAATTGATTTGTTTTATTATTTTTTCTATATTAAACAAGGGAATAATTAAAAGTGTAAAACTTTAAGAGAGTGCACAACTAATTCCACATACTTAAACCTGCTATTGTGAGAGCAATTATAAGCGAGCTTCATCTTCTTCTTTCTTTAATAATGTTGTATGGATTCTTATTCATTTTAGAAAAGCAATAGAAAGAGAACATGGGCTCTATGCGAATGCCTTCTATAGATTTGACTCTAGAGATTGTTGTAAATGTGAGACCTTGTCTTTTAGCTTTACCAATATCAATTGTGTCTTTATTTAGTGTTAGTCCTTCTTATTTGCGTATAGTGATAGCCCATGCCATGGATAGTGCTATTTGTCTATGGTTGCCTTGATATATACATTGTATAGTATATTTTATGGGCTTGTTTCATCCCATGGTGCACTATTATAGTTATCAAATGGTATTGTAAGATATATTGTTGATTCTAGTGGTTTTAGATCCAAAGGGGATATACAATATCTTTGGCCTCTCCAAGAGATCCATTTATATGACCAGCTTTGATCCATAGGTTTTTTCTAAGAATGATGTTTTGAGTTTTTCATAGTAATACCTCTTGGGGATGTTGCTAATCATTATTATCAATACCTAATTTATATTTTGTAGTTACTACAAGATTGAGTGCAACAAGTAGATTTAGTAGATTTGATATTTTAAGGTTGTGTTTAATGTTACTAGCTCATTTGTAGCAAATGAGTGTATCAATTGGTCACAATCTTCTTGATGAAATAAATCTAATTCTGAGCAGACACGTGAGAGGGGGGGTGAATCAGTTGTCTCAAAAACTTACACAATTTAAACTTATTCTTAGATCCGATAATTAAGCATGAAATCATAAATCAACAACACATCAAGAGCACACATAACACCAAGATTTTTGACGTGGAAAACCTGGTCAAGGGAAAAACCACGGTGGGAACCTACCCACAATATGATGATACTCTATTAGAAGTATAGAAGATATTACAATGGAGAATGCACATGCATTCAAGCACACTGCCTAGAGCTCACTGCTCAAAAACAAGAAAGGGCTACAACCTAGGGAAGACTCACTGTCTTACAAACAGATTCAGATCACATTCGAAAGATCATGAACTATAGAATAGCATCTCCTTAATGCCTAGTTATAGTTCTAATTAAGTGCATAACAACTTTATTTTCCTTCTTCACACTTCTTCTCCATCTTTGAAAGATGTATATATTATTCGCTCACACACATTCTGATTCTCATCCACACATACACACAATTACAAAGATATTACATTTATTTATACATGACATCAACCTTGTGAAGGTCATCAAGGTCAGCTCAACACTCACCACCTAATTACAAAAATATAACCACACATGCTACAATATCACATGTAGATCAAGAAATGTTGGCTAATACATACCATGGACCCATATATACCACCTCAAACATACTACACCTCCAATAATTATGCATTGAACATCGACAACATGCTATAATCATCGGGTTGGCCAAAACCATGAAGAACACTAACACACCGGAGAAAATCATCAATTACACGCACAACGATCAATGCGAAGAAACAACACAAAAGGCACACGATTCAAAAACATCCAAAAGCATCATGAATTACTACCGCAACATCCACACCAAGACAAATTACTAGAATCATCATTATCTCTATATCAGACCTCAAGAACATAAACTGCAATGGCTGTCATCCTGGGAAAATCACTTGCAGACCTCCAAATCATGAACCACTTGAATTAACGATACACATCAACATCACAAACATAAGTCCAAATCTACAGAACAAGATATTACAACGCGGAGCAATACAGATCAAAATACTGACACTCTGTCACCACTGAACAACAAAAAAACCAGCCACAACACAAATATCGATAAATCACTCAAATCTTCATGCAAACCTCTACAAATTGAATTGAATCAACTAAAGACATCCCTCTAAAAACCCTTTAATCAGCAAACTCTGATTATCATTATGCTGAGAAAACCAACATACTGAACTCCACTGCATCACTGTCACAGATCACAAAGAAATATGTTGACATCAATGACAACACATCTTTGAGTTATCTCTCAAGCACACACTTGTAGCATAATTCCCACAATCTCCAACATTTCTTATTCAATTGATGTTATTTCCTTGTTTGTGTGAGTCATTGATAACTTCCAATCACATTTTGTTGGTTTTGCATGTTGTACATATTTTGTAATGTATGAAAAAATTATATTTGAATTGGATTTTCACCCTCTTGTCTAAGTATTATTAGTAAGTTTCTTGTTGTTGTGTGTGATTTATAGACAATTTTATCCATAACAAGTTTTTCTTGAGCAAGGTATCATATAAAATTATAGAAATACCACAAAAGAATAGTTTTTTTTATTTGGCGAATGCTTCACGTAACCTACTATCAATTTTTAGTAGTAGTTTTGGCCCAATGAATCTCATCTCATCAATGAGAATGTAATGTATATTTTTCATGTCTTCTTGAAATGTTGTCATTATTTGTCTTATTTTTGTAATTGGAATATGCAGGGTTGTATGCATATTCAAGGCTTGTATAATAAATGTTGCAATTCCTATTGGAGCAAGAAGGATCAAGTTTACTCATTTTGTTACAAAATTTTGAAGTGTGTAAATCTTATGCAACTAATGATATATGATTATCTAGTGCTTGTAGTTCCTTGTATGACTATATGATTATATTTGCCAAATGGTATTGTAACAAATGTTTTTGATTTTGGTGGTTTTAGATCCAAAGGGATGTACAATATCTTTGGCCTCTCCAAGAGATCCATTTATATGACCAACTTTGATCCATAGGTTTTTTCTAAGAATGATGTTTTGAGATTTTCATAGTAATACCTCTTGGGGATGTTGCTAGTCATTATTATCAATACCTAATTTATATTTTCTAGTTATTGCAAGATTGGGTGCAACAAGTAGATTTGATATTTTTTGGTTGTGTTTAATGTTACTATCTCATTTGTAGCAAATGAGTGTATCAATTGGTCACAAGCTTCTTGATGAAATAGCTCTAATTTTGAGCACACACCTGAGGGGGGGGGTGAATCAGTTGTCTCAAAAACTTACTTAGATCTGATAATTAAGCATGAAATCATAAATCAACAACACATCAAGAGCACACATAACACCAAGATTTTTAAAATGGAAAACCTGGTCAAGGGAAAAACCACGGTGGGAACCTACCCACAATATGATGATACTCTATTAGAAGTATAGAAGATATTACAATGGAGAATGCACATGCATTCAAGCACACTTACTAGAGCTCACTGCTCAAAAAACAAGAAAGGGCTACAACCTAGGGAAGACTCACTGTCTTACAAATAGATTCGGATCACATCCAGAAGATCATGAACTATAGAATAACATCTCCTTAATGCTTGGTTACAGTTCTGATTAAGCACATAACAACTTTATTTTCCTTCTTCACACTTCTTCTCTACCTCCGAAAGATGTATATATTATTCGCTCACACACATTCTGATTCTCGTCCACACATACACACAATTACAAAGATATTACATTTATTTATACATGACATCAACCTTGTGAAGATCATCAAGGTCGGCTCAACACTCACCACCTAATTAAAAAAATATAACCACACACACTACAATATCACATGCGGATCAAGAAATGTTGGCTAAGACATAGCATGGACCCAATTCTACCTCCTCAGACATGCTATACCTCTAAGAATTATGCATCGAGCATCTACAACACGCTACAAGCATCAAGTCAGCCAAAAAACATGAAGAACACTAACACACCGGAGAAAATCATCAATTACGCGCACAATGATCAATGCAAACCAACAACACAAAAGGAACACAATTCAAAAACATCCTCAAGCATCATGAATTACTACCACAACATCTACACCAAGACAAATTACTAGAATCATCATTATCTCTATATCGGACGTCAAGAACATAAACTGCAATGGCTGTCATCCTTGAAAAATCACTTGCGGACCTCCAAATCATGAAACACTTGAATTGAGGTTACACATCAACATCACAAACATAATTCCAAATCCGCAGAATAAGATATTATAATGTGGAGCAATGCAGATCAAAATACAGACACTTTGTCACCACTGAACAACATAAAAACCAACTTACTGAACTCCAGTGCATCACTGTCACAGAAATATGTTGACATCAATGACAACACATCTTTGAGATATCTCTCAAGCACATATTTGTAGCATAATTCCGACAATCTCCAACACTTCTTATTCAATTGATGTTATTTCCTTGTTTGTGTGAGTCATTGATAACTTCCAATCACATTTTGTTGGTTTTGCATTGTATATATTTTGTAATGTATGAAAAAATTATATTTGAATTGGATTGTCACCCTCTTGTCTAAGTATTGTTAGTACTATAATATATGCATTAATTTTTTCAAATATGTTTCTTGTTGTTGTGTGTGATTCATAGACAATTTTATCCATAACAGGTGTTTCTTGAGCAAGGTATCATATAAAATTATAGAAATACCACCAAAGAATATTTTTTTTATTTGGCGACTGCTTCACATAACCTACTATTAATTTTTAATAGTTGTTTTGGCCCAATGAATCTCATCTCATCAATGAGAATGTATTGTATATTTTTCATGTCTTCTTGAAATGTTGTCATTATTTTTCTTATTTTTGTAATTGGAATATGCAGGGTTGTATGCATATTCAAGGCTTGTATATTAAATCTTGCAATTCCTATTGGAGCAAGAAGGATCAAGTTTACTCATTTTGTTACAAAATTTTGAAGTGTGTTTCTTATGCAACTAATGATATATGATTATCTAGTGCTTGTAGTTCCTTGTATGAATACATGTAGTGATTCATTTGAGGAATTATCCATCAAGTGATTTGTAATGATAGTAAGTGCTAGTTGTTGTTTTGATGATAATTATAGTTTTGGTTGTAAGAATTCAAGGGGGAGAAAACATCTAGTTACAATATTTTTAAAGTGTTGTTACATCCATCTAAATCATTATATTTGTGCTACTAAATATAAAAAATGAGGCTCCCTAGTTGCGACTAAGAAACCCTCTTGGAGATATACATGATTCAAATGAGACTCTATTACAAAATTTCTTATGATAATTATCTACTTTGTTTTCAAAGACTTGTAATCCACTCAGCAAACTAAAATAATATTCTGGTAATTTCCTTGCATCATACTTGCAACCCTTGGATGTTTGGAGATTGCCATACCAACAACCTCATTTCTAAAATGACCCAACAATATTCTATAATAGTTATAAGGCATCAATCCTAGTCATAGCAATATAAAAATCATTGGCATGAATGCAATCCCTCTAAAATGGTTGTCCAAAATGCTAATAAAACTAAAATAATTATTGTAGGTAGCTAGGAGAAGGACCTATAGTAATGGAAAGTAGGTGAAATGGGTAGAAAAGAGACTCACGCCATCATTATTTGGCTCTTGTAATGTTTGAATAAATATTAAAATTTAATGCTCATTTATAATCAACGATCTTTCTTTAGCATCTACAACTTTAATTTATTCCACATTTACTTTATTGTGCCTTTGGTTTAGTTAGGGAATTATACTCTCACACCTTAAGGATAGATGTAAGGACACTCACCATATAAAATTATCAAACCTACCATATGATGTAGGAGCATCCCTGATTCTTGGCAATCCTGCATCAACCAAAAATATTTCTTTTTAGTTTGTTTTCTATTTTGCAGTTTCAACATTTCTTTCTGCATTTTCTTGCATTTGATCATCAGATCTTGTGGAGATGGAATTTTCTTGTGAACATGATTATCCTCCTTATTCCTAAGCCACGAGATTTTTGGATCATTTTTCGGCAAGTTATCGCTTTTGGATTTCGAGACAGTTTTCTGGTTTAGAACACCAGAGCCGCTTGTACCTTTTTTCTATTGGTGAATCTTGCAGATCCTTTGCATAGCTTATGGAGCCCCATTTCATTGATTCCAATATTCCTTGGTGTGTGGATGACCTTCCTTTTGATCCACACTTTATCCTTTGTATTTTTTGGAGGATTCTCTTTGGCAGAGGCCACCCTGGTGGTTTTACACGTTTGATCTTGTTCCTCTACATTTGATCCCTCTTGGGCCAACGTGGATCTCTCTAGACCATATAAATCAATGTAATTAAACATCATAATTCATTCCAAAGAATATAGAAGATATATCCTAAGATTTAGAGGTCCGGAGTTGACTAATTTTGTAATTGAGCGTGTATGTATCAGGCCAGTGAGCTGAATATTGTAGCTCAGAAGTTACTGATTATTGTAATCAGTTTTCATGATCTAATTCATTCAGTTTTGCATTGCCTCCATCATCTTTTCTTGCTTTCATTGTGTTTTCTCTTGCTACATGGTCTAGATAGATCTCATTGAGGTCCCTCCTAACCGTGACTGCACCAAGTGGTATGAGAGAGAGATTTTGTTTCGAAGATTACGTTGTCCTAAAGATTTTGTTGTAGGGTGGTGGACTATGGATCCAACCTACAATTGTAGAGGACTGGCGTGAAGATGACGTGAAGAGGAAATGGGAATGGTGGAGCACGTGGGAATGTAGACCCTATTGTGATGGAAATGTTGAGAGAAATTGCAGCTCGGTTAGAAGTTGTTGCTCGATATCCCAGAGAAGAGGCTAACATATTGAAGATGTGAGAAAAGATGAAGAAGAAGAAGCACTAGCAAAACAAGTAGAAAACCCACCGACGGTCGATCCAGATGAAGAGAGGTTCTTGAGGGTTTTGAGTAGGGTGAACACTAAACCACATTTTATCCCACCGAAGTATGATGAAAAGTTGGATTCAGATGAATTAATGGATTGGATCTCAGAGATGGAGAAGTAATTTGAATTTGAGAACATCGTGGAAGAAAGGAAACTGAAATATGCTTGTACCCAGTTGAAAGGTCATGCATCTCTTTGGTGGGAACACTTGCATGTTGACAGACAAAGAAGAGGTAAAGAGAAGATAAAATCATGGGAGCGAATGGTTTCCAAGTTAAAATCAAAGTTTATGTAAGTTGACTACCAAGTAAATCTCTTCTGGAAGTTGCAAAACTTGAAGCAGAATCAATCAAGTTTGGAGTATACTGAAGCATTCTACAAGTTGAATATCAGATCCGGACATGTCGATGATGAGGTTGAACAAGTTGCAAGATATTTGAATGGACTGTGGATGTCTATACAAGATGAACTCAGTTTGATCAAGTTACAGAGTGTTGAAGAAGCTTATCAATATGCCCTGAAAGCAGAAGAGAAGTTGAACAAAAGACATGAGCAGAGACAGAGAGGTAGAGGTGGAAGGTTTTTCAGAGGAAGATTTCAAGGAGGAAGAGGATATTCCAGAGGAAGAGGATATTCTAGAGGAAGAGGAACTTGTATAGATCAGAACAAGGACAAGGAAGTAAGCAAAGACGGTAGCTCATATCAAAAGAATGATAGAGATTTTTACTAGTGAAGAGATCTTGATGGTTACTAGAATGAGGGTTTTGGAAAAGATGACTGAAGACAAGATAAGAGAGTGTTTAGAGGAACTTTCTTTAAGTGTGGAGGAGAAGGACATCGTTCTTTTGAATGTAAGAAGACAGAGAAAACTGGAAGAACAACATTGGTAGAAGAAAGCCCCACTGGATCAGCTAACAATCCAGAAGAAGGAGAACTGTTGATGATGAGGAGAGCTCTATGTCCTGGGTATGTGCAAGATCATGGTGTGCCATAATAGGCCCTTAAGTGGCAATGAAATTTCAGAAAATCAGAGTTATGCAACTTGACATGAAAATTTGAATAAGTTGTGAACATTATTTTTAAAATATGTAAGAAGAGAATATATAGAAAATTGAATGTAGTTTCTAAGCTACTAGTTGTTTTTTGGAAAAAATAAATCCTATTTGATGATAATTTCAAATTTCAATGCAGTGGTACTAAAATTTCAGGAAAAAAATAAGAAGTAGACGTATGTATGACCACCCTAATCACAATCAAATCATAATATTTTTTTATAATATTTATAATATAAGTATTAGACTCATGTCCAGATGTGACACATTTTTTTAAATTTTTTTATAAAGTAAATAATTATTTATGAATTTTTTACTACAACTTTTCAAAAATTCAGAAACTCCTACGTCTGACCACCTTAACTTGGTCAGTACCTTATGAAATTTAATTTTTTTTAATTTGTCCCTATAGTAGACGAAGCATAGGATGTGACGCATGTTTCGGATTCAAAAAATGTTATACTGTTTGAAAGTTATGAGTGTTTTTCAATCAGTATATCAATCAGGACTATTGTCAGAATTCAATTAGAAAATAAATAATAATTATTTATTAGTGTTGAAATAAGGCAAGCCTTATATTGTTGGAAAGCTGGGAACGTCCTTAAAAAACCCTTTTCGTTTTATCAATTTTGGCTACAAAAAAAGTCGTCAACCACCAGTGTAAAGTCTGGAAAATCAAGGAATACTAAAAAACATGTTTTTTCAGTTGACTTTCGAGGCTTGTCACTTCCAAGCCAAATACCAAAGCATTCCCAAGCTGAAATTTGAAATTTGAAAATTTGACTACAAAAATCGGATATTCGATTTTAGTATATAAATTTGTGGTCCCCAAAAATTTTCCTATTGCTGCCTTTTATTTATTGAATTGCCACATTAATGGTGATGGTAGAAATCCGATATCTGATAAAATTCGATATCTGATTTTATTAGTCATATTTTAGAGAGAGAGAGGGAGAAAGAGAGAGGAGGAGGGAGAGAGAGAGAGAGAGAGAGAGAGAGAGAGAGAGAGAGAGAGAGAGAGAGAGAGAGAGAGAGAGAGAGAGCTTAGGGGAGAGAGAGAGATGGGGAGGAGGAAGGGAGAGATGGGTAGGGGGAGAGGGAGAGAGAGAGAGAGAGAGAGAGAGAGAGAGAGAGAGAGAGAGAGAGAGAGAGATGGAGAGAGATGGAGAGAGATGGAGAGGGATAGAGAGAGATTAGGGGAGAGAGAGAGGGGGAAGAGAGAGAGAGGGAGGGAGGGGGGAGGGAAGGTAGAGAGAGATAAAGAGATTAGCAAAGAGAGAGAGAGAGAGAGAGAGAGAGAGAGAGAGAGATAGATGGTGAGATTAGGGGAAAGGATAGAGAGAGATTAGGGGAGAGAAAGAGAGAAGGAGAGAAGGAGAGGGAGAGGGAGAGAGAGAGAGAGATTAGGCGAGAGGGGGAGAGAGAGATTAAGACATCATAGGACATCATGAACCCTTATGACATTAAGACATCATGAACCCTTATGAGATTAGGGGAGAGAGAGAGAGAGAGAGAGAGAGATCATGAACCCTTATGACCTCTTAGGACACCATATGACCCCTAATGACACCATATTGGGTTGCTTTGGGTCATATTGTGTCCTAAGGCATCATATTGTGTCCTAAGGGGTCCTATGGTGTCCCAAGACACCATATGACACCTATGGACACTATATGACCCCTAACAACACCATAGAACCCCTTAAGACACCAAATCATGTCGTTAGGGGTCATATTGTGTCTTACGACCCCATAGGACACAATATGACCCCCAATGACACAATTTGGTGTCTTAAGGGGTCCTATGGTGTCCCAAGACACCATATGACCCCTAACGACACCATAGGACCCCTTAAGACACCAAATCATGTCGTTAGGGGTCATATTGTGTCTTACGACCCCTAACGACACAATTTGGTGTCTTAAGGGGTCCTATGATGTCCCAAGACACCATATGACCCCTAACGACACCATAGGACCCCTTAAGACACCAAATCATGTCGTTAGGGGTCATATTGTGTCCTAAGGGATTGTAGGACACAATATGACTCCTTAGGACATAATATGACCCAAAGCGACCCAATATGGTGTCATTAGGGGTCATATGGTGTCCCAAGACATCATATGACCCCTATGGACACCATATGACCCATAACGACACCATAGGACCCCTTAAGACACCAAATCATGTTGTTAGGGGTCATATGGTGTCCTAAGGGGTTATATGGTGTCCCATGAACCCCTATGGACACCATATGACCCCTAACGACACCATAAGACCCCTTAAGACACCAAATCACGTCGTTAGGGGTCATATAGTGTCTTAAGGGGTCGTAGGACACAATATGACCCCTTAGGACACAATATGCCCAAAGTGACCCAATATGGTATCATTAGGGGTCATATGGTGTCCTAAGAGGTCATAAGGGTCATATGGTCTCTCTCTCTCTCTCTCTCTCTCTCTCTCTCTCTCTCTCTCTCTCTCTCTCTCTCTCTCTCTCTCTCTCTCTCTCCTTCTCTCTATGACTAATAAAATCTGATATCCGATTAAATCGGATATCGGATTTCTGTCATGTGGCAGTTTAGTAAATAAAAGGTGGCAACGGGAAAATTTTTGGGGACCATAAATTTTTGCACTATAATCGGATCCGATTTTAGTACAAAAAAAAAGAAAAAAAGGGTTTGTGGGCCATTTTGTAGATTCCAACGGCCCACAGTCTGCATATTCTGTTTTCTGTCGAGGATCACGGGTTTTCAGATAGGTAGAGACAAATTTGTGCTTTTGGGAGATTCTTAAAGTGAAAACTTACATTCTCAATCATGAAGGAGCATATGTGTGGAGGGAAATGGGGAGTAGTAGTCATTGGAAGTCTAAACGCAAAAGAAAACTTTCAAATGACCAAATTGAAGTGTATAGAGAAAGAGATAGAGAATGTCATAGGAGGAGAAGACAAGGTATGTTAAATATTGCTAATGTTACTTCAACTGAAGAGGAAATTGAATTTAAAAATGTGCCACAAATTATTGAAAATGAAAATAGAGATTTTGAAAGTGAAAATATTGAAAATTTTGAAAATGTTGAAAGTGATAATGAAAATGCTAAACATGTGGAAAATTTTGACATAGTAGGTGAAAATGTGGAAAACTTTAACATTGAAGGTGGAATTGCTCAGCCAAGTGAACCATATGTAACACCTAATTACTTTAGAAATGAAGACCCTCTCATGGATGAAAGACAAATTCCAAATCCAAGACCTTCAAGAACCCCAAAATGGTTATTTGAAATCAACGAGAACATTATTGTGAATCTTGAAGGCAAGAGGTCAACAAGAACTGTTCGGTTGTGGGCTACACAACTTTTCAACCAAAATTTTAGCAATAAGACATTGACCGAGCAATGCCAACTCTTTGTTCAATTTCTAAAGATGATAAAGATGAGACCATTGCTAAACAAATTGAAGATTTGTATGAACAAGAAGATGGAGAGAAATTCTATTATTACAAAAAATCTATTTGACGCTCTCAATTCTATTGGAAAGAATACCAAAGAAAGAGATAAGAGATCCCCTCGAAGAGTGATTACAACCTCCTTAGTAAGCCATAAATTGAGGAAGGCTCGTCAAATGAGACAAACTTGTGTTGATTTTAACATAAACTGTAAAACTTTGGATAGAGCACTTGCACGAAGACAAAGACTTGACGATCCACTTCAACAAGATACATGGACATTTGGTGGGAGGCTTCCATGCGTTGATAGAAAGTTGACTAACAATGTGAAGGAAGAGATTCAACAATTTTGGCACTCTAATTATAGAGTGTCACCCAATGTAAAGGACATTTTGAAATTAAGAATCGGCAAACAAGACTGCACATCGTATCCTAAACATTTCTTGGAATCAAGCCAAACAATGTTGTACAATTTTTTTTGTGAATTACATCCAAATTTGCAAATATCACAAAGGGCCTTTGAATCTTTGAAACCATTTTATTGTGTTCCTCTTAAGATTCGCAATACCTGTTGTTGCAAGTACCATGTGGAGTTTTCAATGTACCATGAACTTTTATGTCATATTCATTCTACGATGGATACTAATGAGATGTTGTAGGAATGTGGTGCAATGCTATTTTCGAGATCATCAAGAGACTTGCAAGATCCATTTTTATGCCCTAGAGATGATGGCTGCTATTTCTATAGAAATGATTGTTTGAATGAGAAGTGCTCAGAATACGGTGGGTTGTCAAAGTTTGTTTCATGTTTTCATGAGGGCAGCAAACACGAGTTTGGAAAGAATTATGTTGAGAAAAAAAGATACGAGACAATGAAATATACTTTGAAGAGTGGAGGTGAAGGTTTTAGATGCGAATTAGTCTCAAGAGAAGTGAGTATTGCTGATTTTATTTTGGATTTTAAGGAAAATCTTTTCTACAAGTATGCAAGGCACACCCATAGGTCTCAGTGGTTGGATCAACAGTTCGGGATGTGTAAGAACTCTTTCCCGATTGGCACTATTGTATTGGTGGTTGATTTTGCAGAGAACTATACATTGCAACCACAGAATGAGGTACAGTCTCAGTACTACAATTCAGTCTAGATTGCTATTTTTGTTCACATTACATATAGACATGCTCCTGATAGTACATAAGAGGACAGGAAGATAATTAGGGAGTATCATTTTTATATGAGTGATGATACATCACACTCCTTTGAGTATGTGCAACATTCTTTCGAGAATTTTTTTGAGTTCTTGCATGAGAAATATATTGCAATTGACCGACATATAATATGGTTAGATAACTGTATGGGTCAATTCAAGAATGCCCATATGTTTTAATGGTTGAGTAGAATGCATGTGGAGAGGCGTATACCTCATATTTGGTGTTTTTTTGAGGCAGGGAATGGGAAGGGAGAGCATGATGGAGCAGGTGCATGTTTGAAGAGAGCTCTAGTTAAGGAGCAATTGAGGATTTCAGGTGCAAATTTCTCTGATGCACATTCTATTATTGATTGGTGTAGTTCAACATTGTCACATGGAGGTACTCTTGATTCAACAGTGAGCAGATTCTTTTGGTTGGTTGAGGAGGGAACAATGGGAGATAGATTGGATTGTCAAACAATTAAAGATTCTTCAAAGATGCATTCATTTCTCATCTCAGATGCAAGTACATGGACCATTTGGACATGAGCATTGGCTTGTTTTTGTCAGAGTTGTGTTCGGTGTGATTGGGATCAGTGCGAGTCAAGTGAGTGGGTTAATACGTGGGTTCCCCACTATCTAACTCCTTTATCTCAAACAATATCCTTGTGAAATGATGACATGGAAAGTTCACTTGAGTATGATCGTCTATCAGATCTTGTACATCTAGGACATGTTTTTGCAGTTGTTGCACCGCAAGGGAATGAAGAGAGATCAAAATATTGGTTGGCACGATGTGTATAGGGAAAACAAAAGCTAACACAACCAGTGATAGATGATGATGGGTTCACATATCCTACAGGTTCAGTTGTTGTTGTGGGAACTTGGTTGCGAACATACATGATTAGAAAGAATGGCATACCTGCATTTGAAGACTATGAGAGACACAAAACCATTATAATGTATTCACACCTTATTATAGCTACAAATGTCAAGTTGTTGAAGCATCAAGCAAAACCGAAGACCAAAGAGCTATGGACAGTGACTACTGTTGATCATGAAGCAATACTGGATACTCTTAAACAAAGAGATGACCCTTCAGACACACTTGAGTAGTAGGTCTTTAATGGTGCCTTATTTTTTTTATCATGCATTTCATTTCAAACAATGATCATTAAACCTTAATGATCAAGTTTGTTACGTGTATATTAAGGATGTGTTGAAAATGCAGGTCTATTGATGAATGTTTTTTTTGGCAACAAGGTTTTTGCATGCACATAGCGGGTACATGATATAATCGGAAGGGACATATTTTTGCAACACGACTTATTATCATGCATTTGATGAGCTTTACAATTTTTGTTATTAGAGAACACCATCTGACAATTTTTGATGATATAATTATCGTAAAACCTTTATGCTCATGCAGGTCTTTTTTGATGACATACAATAGTACATCACATTATGATTTTTGATGATATATAGGTTCATGCTAGATCATTCGCCGTTGACAAGACCCTCTCTTGGTGATGGTACATATTCTTTTGTGCATTAATAAGATAAAATTTTGTGCATAAACATTAAGTCAAGTGAAAGTATTGCTATTTAGAAATGACCATATCTACCATCATCTTCAACCATGCAGAGAAATGCAGTGAGAAGGGCTTTAATCAACATGCGTCTTTCTTCAAAGTTATGCTTATATACTTTGCAGAGAAACTGGTAAGTTTTGTAATTATACAATCTTGTGCGTCTTAAAAATGTTTGAAATGGTCTATTTATAATTTGCCAAATTAATTTGTATTAAGTGTTATAATTTGTTTCTTGTAGCACATTCATTCTGCATAAAAAGGTTACTTATTTTGGCCTTCATGTATATGTAGGCATTGCTGCACGTAAGCTTTTCTCTTAGGACATGAGGATGCCTGATGCAGATGAAGTGGGATGTTGTATTTGTATATGGATGTGAATTGATGTAACATTGTTATGATGATATACAATATCCATGAGCAAATTGGTTTAGTTATATTGATGATAATGTCCATGTATGTGTACATGAGTACATTGGTGTAATTGTATTGATAATGAAAAAAAAAAATTATGTTTGCATATCCCTTCATGGATATCACATGCAAGTGTAATGGTAATTATGTGTATACAATACATGGAAATATTCATGATCATTATGTGTCTACAGTGTAATGGTTGTTTATATATAATTTTAGCACTTAGGGCACTCAAGGGACGACGCCAGTAGGGTATGACCCCGAGTGTTTGATCGAGTGGGGGGGGGGGGAAATAGGAGTATGCATAGGGTAATAATGCCTAACTGGACATGTTGGAGCTGACGGTTCGTCATCGTGATGAGCAGAACGAGAAATCGGCCACGCGACAACATTCGATTGAGTGAGACTGGCGATTTTTTTCGCCAACAGAAAAATTGCTGCCCTAATAAAATTGTAGGGTAACTTGAAAAACCAAGATAGGCTTTTGTAGGGACCCCTATTGTGGCCTTGTAGGTTCAAAAGGATCATTTGCAGGTGCCATGGATTCTGAGTTAGGGCCCATCAAAGTTTGACAATTTTGAGCACTTAGGGCGCTCAAGGGACGACGCCGGTAGGGTATGACCCTGAGCGTTCGATCGAGTGGGTGGGCGAAATAAGAACATGCATAGGGTAATAATGCCTATTTGGACATGTCAGAGCCAACGGTTTGTCATCGTGATGAGCAGAACGAGAAATTGACCACGCGACAACATTCGATTGAGTGAGATTGGCGATTTTTTCGCCAATAGAAAAATTGCTGCCCTAATAAAACCGTAGGGAAACTTGAAAAACCAAGATTTAGGGACCCCTCTTGTGGCCCTGTAGGTTCAAATAGATCATTCGCAGGTGCCACAAATTCCGAGTTAGGGCCCGTCAAAGTTTGACAATTTTGAGCACTTAGGGCGCTCAAGGGACGACGCAGGTAGGGTATGACCCCGACCGAGCGTTTGATCGAGTGGGTGGTAAAAATAGGAGCATGCGTAGGGTAATAATGCCTAACTAGACATGTTGGAGCCGATGGTTCATCATCACGATGAGCAGAACGAGAAATTGGCCACACGACAACATTCGATTAAGTGAGATTGACGATTTTTTTGCCAACAGAAAAATTGCTGCCCTAATAAAACCGTAGGGAAAATTGAAAAATTGAGATAGGCTTTTGTAGGAACCCCTCTTATGGCCCCATAGGTTCAAACAGATCATTCACAGGTGCCACAGATTCTGAGTTAGGGCCCGTCAAAGTTTGACAATTTTGAGCACTTAGGGCGCTCAAGGGACGACGCCGGTAGGGTATGACCCCGAGTGTTCGATCGAGAGGGTGGAAAAAATAGGAGCATGCGTAGGGTAATAATTCCTAACTGGACATGTCAGAGCCGACGGTTCGTCATCGCGATGAGCAAAACGAGAAATCGGCCACGCGACAACATTCAATTTTTTTGCCAACAGAAAAATTGTTGCCCTAATAAAACCGTAGGGCAACTTGAAAAACCGAGATAGGCTTTTGTAGGGACCCCTCTCGTGGCCCCATAGGTTCAAATGGATCATTCATAGGTGCCACGAATTTTGAGTTAGGGCCTGTCAAAGTTTGACAATTTTGAGCACTTAGGGCGCTCAAGGGACGACGCCAATAGGGTATGACCTCGAGCGTTCGATCGAGTGGGGGGGAAAAATAGGAGCATGTGTAGGGTAATAATGACTAAGTGGACATGTCAGAGCTGACGGTTTGTCATCGCGACGAGCAGAACGAGAAATCGGCCACGCGACAACATTCGATTGAGTGAGATTGAGAATTTTTCGCCAACCAAAAAATTGCTGCCCTAATAAAACCCCGAGCGTTCGACCGAGGTGGGGGAAAAAATAGGACCATGCATAGAGTAATAATGAATTGTATCAAGTATTGTTCATTAAATGAATTGTATTGTATTGTTGATTAAATGAATTGCATTGTTCATAAATTGTATTGTTCATTAAATGAATTGTATTGTATTGTTCATTAAATGAATTATATTGTTCATTATAAAAACAACACTTACGATGAAATGAAATGAATTGTATTGTTCATTAAATAGCCATTATTAACCATTGTTAATTATTGGAATGAAGATTAAAGATTTCCATGATAACACCACACATAGATGAGCAACAATTTATATGATCGAATATCAACTTTTGTATATATAAAAATGTCAAATGATTACAAATGTATGTCCATACACAAATATGGCATAAACGCCAACTGAAACAAAATGTATGTCTAAATACGTGAATGTAAGTCCATATACAAAATATACATGCCAACTAGACATGTAAGCATCCCAAAACTATCTATAACATCCTAAGCTGCTGATGGATCATCAAAATCAATCCTCTTCGCCGCACTGCTCGGCTTTGAAGGATCCTGCACAAGAAAAACAAACCATGATTAATATTAGTTATATTATATAATTCACATTAAAAAAGTTAACATAAAAATTAACTATAATTGAACTTTTCATGTTTACCTCATCTCCACATTTTCTCTTCAGCTTTGCAGGACTCTTGATGTATGTCTTCGGTAGAGGAAGTATGTTTTGAATATTTTGATACACAACCTACATATGTTCAGAAACATGACATTGATACAAGTTAGCATATAATTGTCACTGATAATAACAAATTATATCTACTAATCAAAAAATAAACTAAACATACTGTAGACACTCAAAATTGTCATGTTTAATTAAATAAATATTTTATTTATTTAATTATCTAAGCCTAATTCTTCTATTAATTAAATAAATCTTTATTTATTTAATTAATTCATTTATCCTCTTCTAGCCTTATTTCTAATTTAAATAAATACATTTATTTATTTAAATTATCCCTTTCCTAAATTAAATAAATATTTTATTTATTTAATTGTCCTACTTCTTCTATTAATTAAATAAATCTTTATTTATTTAATTAATTCATTATCTTTTTCTACACATGACACATGTCATTCATCTCTTAATTCATACACTACCTACCTCTTTCATTATTTTGGTATTTCTTTTACCTACCCTCTAATCATAGCCGACCTCCTTTTACACCTCTCAATCTTATCCCTCCATTTCATATAGTGTCTTGTATATAAGGAGATGCTTTCTTCATTATCAAACCCTAATCATCCTAATCATTCTATGAATGCCTAATCACTGAGCCTAATGAATCACCCTAATCACTCAGACTAATCAACAATTTTGGAGGACTTGGCTACACTACGATCCTACTTGCAACCACATTCCGTTCTTTGTTGAGCTCTTGTGCATATAAAAATCTGAGAGCAAATATATCAAGCAAGATCAATGGAGATAGGAAGAATGGAGATCAAAACCCTATTGGACATGTGATGGTATAATCTTTGTGATTTTGAGTTATTTGCATTGTCTTAGGTAATCTTCATATGTTATGGTGGATCTTTGTTGTTGTTAGGCTAGGGTTTAGTGGTTGGATTCATTTAGCCTTTCAATTTTGTTGTTATTGTTATCCATTTTCACCATAAACATTTTGGCATGCCCCGTGGGACATGGATTTTTCTTAGATCTATGTTTTTTTGCAGATTTTTCGAACCCTATATTGCTATTTTGTAAAACAATTTGGAGAATAACCTTGTGCAGCTAGGGTTTTGGACACAAAATCAAGATCTTGGAGAGATTCGATCATATCTCATAAACGGCTTGGAAATTTTGCACCAAATTTTTTTTGCAGGTTGAAGAAAGTATCAGGAGCTTTCAATCCAAAATTCAGAATTTTTGGAGCAAATTTTCAATTTTTAGGAATTTTTTATGATTTTTCATAAAAAATTTATTTTGAGAGCAAATGAGAGAATTTTTTAGATTTTCTTACATTTTTGGAAATATCTCATAATTATACACAGGATCTATTCTTTGTGAATTTAATTTTGATGCAAAATATTTCCCTAAAAATTAGATCTTTAAAAATTAGGGTTTTTATTTATTTTGATCATATCTCACAAACTGCTCAGAATTTTGCCATAAAATTTTTTGTGCAGGTCGAAAACAGTATCAGAAAGATTCAGTAAAAATTTCAAATTTTTTGGATCGATTTTGAATTTTATATGAATTTTTTATTATTTTTCATTAAAAATTAATTTTGAGAGAAAATTAGCGAATTTTTTGGATTTTCTTACATTTTTGGAAATCTCTCAGAATTATACAAAGGATCTGTTCTTTGTGATTTTAAATTTGATGCAAAATCATTCTTCAAAAATCAGATCTTTGAAAATTAGGGTTTTGCATTATTTTACTCATATCTCACAAACTGCTTGGATTTGTTGCAGGAAATTTTTTGTGCAGGTTTGGAAGACCATCAAAACTCTCCAGTAAAAATTTTAGATTTTTTGGATAGATTTTGCATTTTATATGAATTTTTTTATGATTTTTCATAAAAAATTAATTTTTGGAGCAAATTAACAAATTTTTTGGATTTTCTTACATTTCTGGAAATATCTTGAAATTTTACAGGTGGTATTTTTTTATGATGAATCAGGTCTTTGAATTGGTCAACAAAACGCATTGTTGAAGGCCCCTATTTCACAAAGTCTTTTGGATCTAAAATTTACCTAACTTGTGTGCTTGCAGGAAGGGGTGATCATTTGAAACAATCCAAACTACTAATAAATCTTTGTTGCAGGTCCTTGGCAAGGGTTTTTGGATTTTTATTGTGTGCCTTGTTTTCATAGACTAGCAAACACTTCAATTGGTTCACTAAAACTGAATCATTGTCTTTTATGTCTTGAGCAATAGGCTCTTTTTGTTTACTCTTTAGAGGGCCTGTCTTCCCGTGTGGTCATTAGGACTACTAGTGAGAAGAGAACGACCCAAGTGGTAGCGAGGAAAACCCACCTCATCCAAACCACTATAATCAAATGTATTCATGGTGAAAACTATGAATAACGTGTGCTGATTAGTTCATACCGACACTATGTCTCCCCATAAACCCGTTTGATCAAATTTATTTGATCATTTGTAGGGCGTAACCCCTACCGGCTGGGAGCCTTCTGTATTTACAGAGTTGAAAGTGCTGCATGTATGGCCACATGAGCAGATGCCCTTACTAGCACCTCTTTGTTTTAGATGCCCAAATCCTTCTAGTTGTTGAGGCAGGAGGTCGGACCTCTGGTAGCGGCCCACACACATACGGTTCTTAGTAGAGATACAAAGTTCGCCATGGGGAGTTTTCATGGGGACTGATGCTTGGCTGACCTGAGAAGTGAGTGCCGAGGGTGGAGCCAGTGAGGTCAAGCATCTAAGTATCCGCTCTGAATAGCGTAGCCTCGGGGGTAAAACCCCATGTGGGATCAACAACTATTGTCTTGGCCAGCCATAAGAATTGTGCTTGACTTATGTTAAACATTCAAACAATCAAGACCAAACAGCAAAACATTGTGTCTTTTGTGTCTTCAAGTGTATGCAAAACAATTTTACATCAAACAACACACTTTTCTTGGAGTCATTGTCAGTCTAAACACTTGCAAACATTGAGTCCTCATCAACATTGTGTCCTCTTGTCACGAAAAATAGTCAAACATTCAGATTTGGTCACAACCAAAAACTTCACAAATTGGAAAAATTTCACAGTCCAGCAAACAAAAGAAATCAGTTTTGGAATACTTGAGCTTCCTAGGTTGTTTCTTCAGGTTTCATCTAGCATTCAACCTGTCATTGGGTCTCACATAGTCCATCATTGCTTCACATCTCATTTTATATTCATACTTGTCTAAACTTGAGTCAAAAGGTCACTTGCTTGTCCTCATCATACTTTGTCAACACACTACATACAACTACACTTTGCTAAGTGGTCCCTCATCAAGGTTTCTTACCTTTGGGTCTCATTTGGTCTTACTTAGAGTCAAGGTCAACTTACCTCATCAAGAGAAACTATCCTCTCTTTGGAAGTCACACCTACTCTACTACATACATACTTGGTCTTACACTTTGGACATTACAAGTACACTTCAGACTCATTTACATTTCATCCAACTCTTGGTCTTCCATACTCTTTCCATTTTTCATCTAGTCTCACACATCTTGGTCAATACCTAGTTCATGGTTGAAACCCGTCTTCAAAAATCTAGGAGAGAAACTAAAGAGGCTCAAGAGTCTGCAAACATGAGTTCTTATGAGTATGACAATGAGATCTTTTTCAATTCTGATCATACTACATTACCATACATGAATGTTTATAGAAACAATCCAAATGTGGAAAGCGCAAACGCTATAAACAACAATACTACACACAATGACAATGTTGACAACTCTTCAATACTATCAGCAGACATACAAGAATCCATAATGGATCCTCAATTCAATAGATTGGTTGAAGAGATAATGAGGAGAGATTGTCAATACTTTTTAAACATGATGGCACAAAGTGGAGCTAAAATACCACATGATTTTGACTTATCTCAACTTATGGAAAGTCGACCCTCACAACAAACTCAATCCAACATGGATCAAAGGAGACCAAATAGTGGAGGAAATAGAGGACTAAATATGATGCCTGAGTCACCATCAGTTTTGCTTCAAAAACCAGCAATCCCACATACACAAGCTCAAACATATGATACTTACATTCAAAGACCATCATGGAGGCCTTATGCTCAAACACATGCTCAAGGTATGGATCAATCAAGACAAGTGGATACTCAAGGACATCCTCAAAATTTTGAGACAAGGAGACCTCATGTCAAAATTGGGGGCAACACAATGGAAAATGAAAGGCCTATTGAATATGGTTTATATACACAAAACAGATATGGGGTCCCTCAACAAGAAGTTATACCAAGTGCTCCATATATGCCACATCAATATAGACCTCCATATGGACATGTCTACGATCAGTATCATCCATACATGCAACAAGTTCCTCCTCAAATGGGTGTTACAAACATGGGGTATGCTACAAGAAATCAATCTCCTCCCAAAAATAATTTGGAGCAACAAATTAGAGATCTACAAAAGAAAGTGGACGACATGAGTACATCCAAACCTACATACACTATGAGAGATATATGCCCTTATCCCTTCGATAAGAGCATTCCAATGCCTCCATTTCCTCCGCACTTTGTAACACCAAAATTTGAGAAATATAGAGGGAGAGGAGACCCCAAGGCACATATAAGACAATTCTTCACAGCTTGCATTGAGGTAGCGGCAGAAGAAACATACTTGATGAGGTTGTTCCCACAGAGCTTAGGTGACCAAGCTATGGAATGGTTTTCTCAATTACCTCCCGGTATTAAGTCATGGGGCGACTTAGCAGAGGCATTCATTCAGCATTTCTCTTACAACATTGAAACAGATGTCTCAGTTACTACCTTGTGCAATACGAAACAAAAGGAAGGAGAATCTTTCGCAACATTCTTACATAGATGGAGAAACCTAGCTAGCAGATGCTCTTGCGAAATTCCGTAAAAACAAATGGTGGAGATGTTCACACAAAATGTTAACAAGGCTATTGGCTATGATCTCAGAAAAGCTTGTTTGTCTACATTCAAGGATGTCATTGAAAAGGGCCTAGCAACAGAAAGAGTCTTAATTGAACAAGGAGTTATCAAACTATTCAAAGAAAACAAAGAGGACTTCAAAGGAAAGGACAAACCAAAATTTTGGAACAAGAACAAGAACACAGTTAATGATGGTGTTGTTGATGCCAACACAGTGAGACCCAAGGTCATCTTTTCTGGATCAAGTTCTACCAACAATCAAGTGAACAATCAAACAACTTCTAAACCACGAAGGAAGTACACTCCATTGGGAGAACCACTTGAATCAGTATTCAAAAAGCTTGTAGCAAACAAAGTGATCACGGTCCCAGATTTTCCTCCATATGAACCAAAGGTAAAACCGAATTGGTGGAATGATGATGAGTTTTGTGAGTTTCATAAGAGCAAGGGTCACAAGACAAGTAATTGCCATCGATTGAAAAACATTGTGCAAGATCTCATTGACAGAGGAGATATAGAGATTGAGGGACATTCATCTAACCAAGAGCATGAGGTGTTTAAGGAACCATTCCCAAAACATGACAAAGGAAAAGGCAAAGTCACAGATGATCAAGCCAATTACACCAGAGCACCTTACAATTATGATTCTACCATCAATCACATCTCAATGGACAATCATATCTCTACCATTACTATCAAAAATAAAAATCCTGAGAATCCTCCTCAGCGACCTAAAATTGTCCTAAAGGGTGTGGGATCTTCATCCGAAGCTACCTCTGAATGTCATGTTACAACCCGTCGAGGTAAGATTACATTGCCAGGTGCCTCCACTAAGAATACCAATCCTTTATCTACCAAGCATGAGTACGATCTTGTAGAACAACTAGTGAAGACACCCGCGCTCATCTCCATTCTTGAGCTCTTACGTATATCTCTTGCACATAAAGCCATCCTCGACAAAATCTTGAGAGACACTGCTGTCCCTACTGATCTGAACGTGGACCAGTTTCAAGCCATGGTGGGATACCTATCCGTTCCACACTCCCTCACATTCACAGAAGCCGATGATGCCTCCATAAGTCAGCCTCATAATGCACCTTTACACGTTGAAGCCTTCATACATAAACACCGAATAAAGCGAGTCCTGATAGATGGAGGAGCAGGTCTTAACATTTGTACCTTGAGTACCATAAGACAATTGGGATATTCTGACAAAGCTGTGAATTCTACAAACCAAATCACCATTAAGGCCTATGATGATGAAGAGCGTTCGTCCAAGGGCACGGTCACCTTACCATTAAGAATAGGGCCAGTCACAAAGGATGTGGTTTGTCAAGTCCTAGACCTGGATCTCACATACAACATATTGCTAGGACGTCCATGGATTCATGAAATGAGAGCAATACCATCTACATATCATCGATGTATCAAGTTTCCGCACAATGGAGTTGAAGTAACAGTCAACGGTGATCCAAATCCATTCATATATTGCAATAACTTGAGATCACATACTAAGACTATCATTCCCAGTAATTGTGAGGCTATTCCTTCATTGGCATATGTGGATCCTGAATCCTTAAAAGCTTCTACATCAAAACAGGTAGAGCTAAAAGACAAGTTCAAGATTAAAGACATGGGATGTGGTGAGTATATCTTTCATGTTGATCAACTCCCATAGTATCCTAAGCCATTCAGTCGACAAGAACAATCTACAAGCAATATGCAAGACCAAGGAATTGGGTGTGAACCACCTAGTGTTGTGGCTACTAAGTTTGAATGCAAATATCCTCTAGTGGTGCAAGCAACTCTTGATATCAATAGTCCTAAGAGTGGTTCCAACAAAGAATCTATTGAGCGTATCGCCAACCCTCTTGAGAACTCACATAGCCTTACTATTTCATCCACTCATTCCATTTTCACTCCTCTTCCAGACTTGGATCAACAAGAATTACAAAAGCCCTTACTAATTGGGGATCAAAAATCAAGATTTGAAAAGAAAAATCTAAAAGTCAAAAATAAAGAGAAGTCCTTTAGTCCAAATCAAAATCAAAAGCTACTGGACTCTGCAAAAATCAAAGTCAAGGATAAAAATCCTATGAAGCAAAAAGAGAAAGAGTTGATCTCCCCTAATATCAAAATAATTGGGGGCAAAAGTTCTAAAATTTCAAGTCAAAAAGCATACTTGTTGATCCTAAGTCTCCATCATGCTATCCTACTTTCACTTCTTTTCACAATTATAAGCCTTCATAACTCATCCACTTGTTCTGCACATCCTTTCCCTTCTGGCGATACATCATGGACCTTTAATGGAGCCTCCTTGAGGCACTTTGTTATTAGGGATGCCCAAACTTCTTCAGGTGACACGCATATGGGCCTACGTAGTCCACACACTAGTAATTCTATCTCAGTTCCTTCATCAAGGAAGACAGTCACTCGAGCTACACATCATTCAGTCAAGGAACGTTGCAGCTACAATCACAAAGTCAAGCCTCGCGCACTTGGGGTAGGTGACTTAGTACTCAGAGAGAACCCCAAGAATCAACAAGACAGAAATAAGAAGGGCAAATTTGAACCCAACTGGCTTGGTCCTTACATCATCACAGCAGCATATGGATCTGGGGCATATCAGCTCTCAACTACAAAAGGTGAACCCTTGGAGGATCCTATCAACAGCATGCACCTTCGCAAGTTCTACACATAAGCTCTTCGGAACATCCTAATTCAAAAATACAAAAAAAATCAAAAAAATTGCAAAAATACAAAAAAAAAATTATAAAACAAAAAAATCGTTACTTGGTGAAAACCTGGCAAACAGGCGCCTTGTGACACAAAAAAAAATTGAAAAATCAAAAAAAGTAAAGAGAAATAATTTCGTCCAACGGTGAAAACCACTTCGGTGGCGCCCTGGGCAAGTACCATGGTGAAAACTGGGTCACCAGCGCCATGCGTAGAGACTTTGCTCCTCCCTCCTTCAGGATTCTCTTTCATCCTTTCACTTTGCACACACTCACAACCTATTCACTCACAATAAACTTACCCATTCCCATCATGGCTTGTTATTGATCTACCTAAGTTTGGTTAGCCATCCATAACCCTCCCTTTTCACTCCCTTTCCATCCATAATAAATCAAATCCTATCTGTGGCTAAGGCAAATCCTACGTCTAGTAATGGGTGTGGAACTGAGAACATCACATGTTTCGAGGAGTACAGTTTCTTCCAGCTTCCTTCAGTCTATCCGCGCACAATCCGCAATAAAGCAACATCGGCATCATAGATCCGCAATAAAGTTTCGTCTTCTCCGCAATAAAATATCAGTTTCATGGATTCAGTCAGTTTAAGATGAGACACAGCAGCAACAATGGGCTTCAACAAATCAAATCTTTCAACAGACTCAGACAACATATGGTTCAATGCTATCTATCCTTTTTGTGAAAGTAAACATTGTGACCACAATCAAATAAGACTTATACAAGTGACAAGAGACACTAAACTTGAGGACTACAGTGGATGTTGGTGTCGAGTCTTGGTTTTCTTTTGATTTTATCTTTTTTTTTTGGTGACATGTCTTTTAGCTTTTCCGAGATGTCTTTGACTAGAGATTCTATCTCTAGGATGTCTTTGACTAGAAAGGCGAGGATGGGGTATCGTCACCTATTTGTATTTTCTGTCTGTGGATTGTCTCTTAGTAATGCTATGACTTGTCCAAGGATATGAGGACACTGTGAGTCTAGTGTGAACTGGGGCATTCCTTGTTTGTGACTGTCTTATCTCCATGCAAACAGGTACAATGACTTTCTAGGTCGAACATATGTCTCGATTGTCATAACCTACTTGCCATAATAAAGCTCAATGATGATAACACACAAGAAGCTCTTTCACTTTCATATCTTCTGTCTTTCATCCCCCCTTTCTTGATTGACTTCCATCATCCTTCTCGAGTCCGCATAGCCTGCTATCACATGACTGAGTATAATGACACACCAAAAACATTTGCATTTCATGTAGCTGCACCTACATTACCACATATAAGCATTTCATACATACATATAGATATCACAACTGCATCACATCCTGCACACAACACCTGTTAGCACAATTTACATTTGCATTATCATATTCATCTGCATTACTTACATTCACATTTGCATCATGCATACACATATAAAACATAAACGAACAAAAAAAAATAAAAAAAATTGCATTGCATCATATACATATTTGCATCCATATCATAAGCATCACATAAGGTACACATGCATATAGCTGCCGCAAAGATGCATCATCTCATATATATATATAAAGTGTCATGATACAATGATGTCAAAATCATATGGCTACAATCACCCGCAGGTGTCTACATCATTATACAAAATGGTACAAAACTGATACAGAGGAACTCACTGATCACTCCTGCCAACACTATTGGTAGTGCTAATCCTATCCATGTCATGGTATCCCATGCCACGTGTCCTGCCCTCATCTCCAGTCCCGGATCCTAGAACACTCATCTCAGTGCATCCCTATCTCCGTCTCAATCATAGGGTACCAACTCCCCATCAATCGGTATCCGCAGAATCCTATATACATCCTCCAAGGTGACTGTCATCTCACCCATCGGCAAATGCAAACTACAAGTCTCTGAGTGCCATCTCTCAGCCAGTGCAGTCAACAATCCCATGTTCACCCAAAACTCAGGCACATACAGAATGTATCTCAATCCCATAACCCCAATCGCAGCTCAGTCCTCGACTGTCAACTCAGGTCGCAACCTCTGAGTCCATGGGAATATCTCCCGTGACTCCAGCATCGGCAAGTACTCCTGTAGTCAAGCAAATCAAATCATGTCAGTCATAGTGGCATTCACTGTTTATCACAAAATGCTACTCGCTATCTAAATGCACATAGCTATTTATCCTAGTGACACTCACTGTTCATCACAAAGTGTTGCTATCTATCCTAGTAGTACTCCCTGTTCATCACAAAGTACTACGTGTGTGACACTCACTGTTCATCACAAAGTGTTACTCACATTTGCACTCCCTGTTCATCACAAAGTGCTGCTCATATTTTAGTACTCCCTGTTCATCACAAAGTACTCTATCTTGGTACTCACTGTTCATCACAAAGTGCCTTGATCTATCCTAGTCTTCCTAGAGGACCTACTTGAGTGTATCCTCTCAGCAGCTTATCCAATCGACAGCGTATGTTCATCACAGAACTGCCGATTTGACCTGGAAGACACAAATTCGCATTTTTGGACACAAACACATTTTCTTGACATAAACGTGCATTTATTACATTACCTAGCATGAATTAATGACAATAATAAATGCATCAAAGTACGAGGAGGTTTTGTGGTACTCACTGGCTCTCCTGCCTCCGTTGGCCTCTAGAATCGGCGAACACGGTCGAATCTGTGAACAAAAGCCATCGCTGCTGACTGTTGCTGCTTTATTTTCGCTTTGCACTATGCTCTTGTGACGGTGTAGATGACAATGAGGATGTATTTTCCCCCGTGGTCTATCTTATAGATTGCCCTAGCTCTCATTTCCTGAGTCAGTCTTCCTTATCCCGTGACTTTGTCACTTTATCTGATCAGTCCATTCTATCCCGTCTTTCTTATCGAGAGATTGTCTGCAATCTTTTCAGACATTTTCATCCAATCTCTCGAGGGGGCATATAATTCCCATCTTGGGGCAACTCTGTATTAGTTCATCTTATCTTCTTTGAAACAACGCGACAAGCCGCATTGTCTCAAAGAGGGGCAAAATGTAGACACTCAAAATTGTCATGTTTAATTAAATAAATATTTTATTTATTTAATTATCTAAGCCTAATTCTTCTATTAATTAAATAAATCTTTATTTATTTAATTAATTCATTTATCCTCTTCTAGCCTTATTTCTAATTTAAATAAATACATTTATTTATTTAAATTATCCCTTTCCTAAATTAAATAAATATTTTATTTATTTAATTGTCCTACTTCTTCTATTAATTAAATAAATCTTTATTTATTTAATTAATTCATTATCTTTTTCTACACATGACACATGTCATTCATCTCTTAATTCATACACTACCTACCTCTTTCATTATTTTGGTATTTCTTTTACCTACCCTCTAATCATAGCCGACCTCCTTTTACACCTCTCAATCTTATCCCTCCATTTCATATAGTGTCTTGTATATAAGGAGATGCTTTCTTCATTATCAAACCCTAATCATCCTAATCATTCTATGAATGCCTAATCACTGAGCCTAATGAATCACCCTAATCACTCAGACTAATCAACAATTTTGGAGGACTTGGCTACACTACGATCCTACTTGCAACCACATTCCGTTCTTTGTTGAGCTCTTGTGCATATAAAAATCTGAGAGCAAATATATCAAGCAAGATCAATGGAGATAGGAAGAATGGAGATCAAAACCCTATTGGACATGTGATGGTATAATCTTTGTGATTTTGAGTTATTTGCATTGTCTTAGGTAATCTTCATATGTTATGGTGGATCTTTGTTGTTGTTAGGCTAGGGTTTAGTGGTTGGATTCATTTAGCCTTTCAATTTTGTTGTTATTGTTATCCATTTTCACCATACACACATACATCTACTCGAGGCATCTCTTCTTCTTCTTCAGGTATACTGGGTGTAGTCATCAAGGATGTGAAGCCAAGAATTCTCTGTATATATACACAAGTATATGAAACTATCAATCTATGTCTATACATGTATAATCACTATAAGTTATTTAAACTATTCATTCAATCATAATTGCATTCAATTACCTTTCCCTTGTCTCCAACTGCACTACCAGATCCTAAATCACACTGCCCTGCACTCATGCTGCGTGTGCCCTACAAGAGTAAAATAATATATACATGCAAGTTACTACATAATCTAATTAATACCAATATAAATGATGAGCATGTATGTACAATAAAATACAAACGACTAGGTGCAATAATATATGTATCGTCAAGCTATCAAGGCCAAATGAAATGTCCGACAAGGTGCCCTCCTGAATCTATCTCAACTCATCCTCGGTCATCAACTGTTAAATAGACCATGTAAATAAAAATTAGTACTTAATATTATCTAATTTATAAATATTTTATTAAAATATAACATGAACTGTGAAAATACAAATCTTACCACTACATCATCAATGTATGATGACGGTGCCTCCTCGCCTCTAGCATGTGAGGACTCCCTAGGGTATCCTCCAGTCTATGTAATAATATCTGGTGCATCATGCATCTCATGCACCTCATAATCTGCACTGTCCACAGGAGGATCAATGGGCTGTCCAACTGGACCCAAGCATACGTGCCTACACATGATACAACTATGGGGCACGCATATGTGTGGAGCCAAGGATGACGTGTCAATGCCACTGGATGCACTGCTACCATCAAGAGTAGGCTGAGCTACTGACGCAGCCTGAGAAACCAAAAGGCTACTCAAAGAGTGAATAGCCGATATGGTCCGTGAAGCCGCCTCACAAATGATATCAGGATACTGCACTATAGGTGGGGGATCAATAGAAGGAGGGGGGACATATGGGCCCTGGACTACTCTAACTGCCCTAGGTGTATTTTGGGGCATACCTAAACCTACACCCTGGAAAGGTTGGATGTCAAAGTAGTTCACATGTTTGTGTAAAACAAACTCAGCATACAATTTTTTTATGAAATAGAAGGGGATATCAAGATTGTTGTTGGGTGGTTTGTTGAAAACCATCCACCAACGATCCCAAAAGTTTTTCACAATCTCATCATTTGTGCACCATTTAATAGAGTGTTTTTTTTTTTTGGGATCTATGGGATGACCAGTACGGGGATTGACAAACAATGAGGCGATTGCGGCTTTGGATATCTCGAGATTCTTGATATCCTTATATGACAAGCCATTTGCATATTTTTCCCTCATAGAATCTCGCCACAAAAGGGCGACATTGTGCTTCTCAGTCATGGTTTCCATACTTTTTATGATCAACTTGAGAAGATCAAACATTGGGTTTAGACGAGGGATCCTATGATATACTTCTGCAATCCCCCTTAATTCATTCAAATTTTGTGCAATCAAATCCTGAATTGAGGGGGGGTTTGGCAAATGAGGGTTTGGTTGTTATAGTTGTGGTTGGTCAGTGTTTTCATTGTTATCCCCCATTTTTAACCTAATTGAATGTAAATAATTAAATTTAGTTAACAAATTTAAACAATTAGGTATTTGATTTAAAAAAACCTAGTTTTCATTAAAAAAACCATATTTTCAATGAAAAATCAAATAAACATTAACAAAAAATACAAAAATGAATGAAAATGATTGAAAATGATAAAATTCTTACCTCTCAATCTATTTTTATAGCAATTTTTTGCCAAAACACCGGATATCGAGTGCACCGGATATCAGATTTTGATGAAATTGCGCGGCCTGTGAGTTAAAAATGACTCATGGGCTATCACTGTCGAAATATAAAAGTCTCAGAAAATCGGATATCCGATTTTTATACTTAAATTATTTTTAAATAACATATATAATATAATAATATATTATATAATATATTATTATATTATATAATACGTATTGTATTATAATATAATATAATATAATATAATATAATATAATATATAATATAATATAATATAATATAATATAATATAATATAATATAATATAATATAATATAATATTATATATAATATAATATAATATTATATATAATATAATATAATATTATATATAATATAATATAATATAATATAATATAATATAATATAATATAATATAATATAATATAATATAATATTGTATTATATAATATATTATTATATTATAATATAATATAATATAAGAATATATTATATAATACGTATTATATAATATATTATTATATTATATAATATATATAATGTAATAATATATTATTACATTATATATATTATATAATATAATAATATATTATATATTATATAATATGTAACATATAATATATATTATATGGATGTGAGTTTTCCAAGTAGTAAAAAATGGGAGGAGCGGGAGCTCAAATTTCAAATTTCCAGTAAGGTGGGAACTCTGGTTCCAATGGTGAGAGCGGCCAGATCAATGGTGCTGGTCCTATTGACAATAAGGACAAGCCCCCGAACTTCCTAGTTCCTGTTGCTGACTCACAGTCCGATGGTACTCTGTTTTTCGTGACAGCGGATTCTTCTGAGCATCTGGGGGAAGGGTCCAATGGGGGGCCCATGCCACTCGTTGTCCCCGTGGATAGCGAGAGGGAGGGAAAAAATGGTCTTCCCTTTTTGGATCTAGACCAACTGGTAAATCCTCCCTTCCTCCTATTAAGAACATTTCTGACCCTTATGGTGGTAAGTTTGCTATCTCCATCCCTGACCAGGTTCTGGACCATAATATCAACAGTATGTCAAACTCCTTGGTAGGGAAATTTATGGGTCCGCACCCAAACATTGAAGTTGTTAGGGCCTTTGTTAAACGAAAATGGGCCCTTAAAGGAAACGTTGAGGTCTCGGCACTACCCAAAGGTCTTCTGTCTTTCTCTTTTTCATGCGAAGAAGATAAGGTTAAGATCTCATGCGGGAGTCCCTGGATGGTGGGAAAGACAACCCTGGTTCTAAGAAAATGGCATCCAAAATTAAAGATGAATGATTCTCTTCTGGCGCAGGTTCCAGTTTGGATAAAGCTCCCAGGATTGCCTCTTGAGTATTGGGCAGAAAGCATCTTCTCTGAAATAGCAAGTTCTTTTGGTGAGCTGCTCTCTATAGACCCAGTCACTGCTTCAAAAAGAAGATTAACCCATGCAAGGTTCTGTGTTGGAGTAGCCCCTGAGGTAGATATGCCGGAATAGATTGACCTGGTTTCAAAATTGGGAACCTGGAAGCAACATATAGAATATGAAACTATTCCTTTTGCATGTTTCCACTGTAAAAAGGTAGGTCATTGGGCAAAATCTTGCCCAAAAAAGAAAAAGGCGGAGCCTAAATAGTTAAAACCTCAGATTGAAAGCCAGAATATGCCAGAGAAACGGGTGTGGCAAGTTAAAAACACAGAAAATAAGGAAGAAAATTCCAATCACTTTTCTCCTTTGGGGGAACAGCAGGAAGCCTCAAACTCTATCTACAGTCCCACTGTACAGGAAGCAGATAGAAATGAAACAACCAAAGCCAGTCCCATAAGAACAACTCAGAAAAAGGATTTGAATGATCAGAATGATCCTCCAAAAGCAAAAGATGAAGTGGTTGATGACACATATGAAAACAAGGTAGTGGAACCTAGAGACTATCAACCTGAGGAAGGTGAGATCCCAGATCCACAAGTTGAAAGGACAGACTCTTCTGTAGCCATACCTAGTTTTGAAATTCAAGAAGCCCAAAAGTGTGCAATTTTGGGATTGAGTCTTTCAGAGTTGGATTAGAACTCAAGAACAACAAACATTATATCAATTGAGTCCAGAACTCCTAAATGGGGTAATGAAGATGAAATTTCCAAAATCCTCATCAATCCGGAAGTGGCTCCTATGTCAGAAACGGAATGGAAGCAGCCTAAACACAGGAGTAAGAAAGAAGCAACACCCTCGATATCCCTGATTAGGAAATCCAACAGAATAGCTCAAGTTGATGTGGGATATGTCTCCTCTTCCCCAGGAGGACCCTCTAACCACAAAGTTAGAGATATGGAGGCCAGTAAGAACATAGCAGATGGAACTCAAAAAACTCTCAAGGAGCTGGGAATTGGTAAGTAGCTATGAAGATAATTTCTTGGAACATAAGGGGTCTAAACAATCCCCATAAACATGATATTATTAGGAATATGATAAGAGATAGCAATCCTGACATTTTTCTTATTCAAGAAACCAAAATGAGCAGAGAAAAAGTTGAATTTTTGAAGTTCTTCAAAAATGGTAATATTAGTGGGGGAAGTTCTGAGGGTGCTTCTGGAGGCATTGCAACCATTTGGAATCTTAACACTGTTAAAGGCCAGGTCATTATTCAGGAAAGTAATTTTTCTTGTATTAAATTTGAGCATCTTAAAGATGGTTCTTTATGGGTTCTCACAAACATTTATGCTCCTAATACCTTAAAGGCTAGAAACTCTTTTTGGAAAAGGATTAGACAGGCTAGGGAAAGCTTCAAAAATCTTAGTTGGATGGTTATGGGGGATTTCAATATGCCTTTGAAAGAGGAGGAAAAATTTGGAGGCAGTCCTCCTCAGCTGGAAAGTAGGATGGCCCTCATGGATTTTATTTATTCCTAAGCTCTTAATGATTGGGAGATACAAGGTTGTAATTTCACTTGGACAAATAGAAGAAATGGTAATGACCTTATTCAAGTGCGCCTTGACCAAACTCTTATTTCTGATGACTGGTATAGTTAGTATTTCTATTCTTTATTTGCACATATCCGAGTTGGTTCTGATCACTTTCCAATCGCCTTCAATGCTGATCTGATCAATAGAAGGAAAAACTATCCCTTTAGATTTGAAAAAATGTGGACCCTTCACCTCGACATTAAAAAATATATTAAAAAATGGTGGAGTATCCAAGTTGAGGGAACGACAATGTTTAAAGTGGTTAAGAAGCTCAAAAGTGTGAAGGACAACATTCGAATCTGGAATAAGAACAACTTTGGGAATATATTTGAGGCCAAGAGTAAAATTCAGGAAAACCTTAAAGAAATATAGGACCAGATCCAGAAGGATGGTTTCAGCACTGTTTCTATTGCTGAGGAGAATGAGATTCTTAAGAAATACCATGACATTATTGCTAAAGAGGAAATGTTCTAGAAGTAGAGATCGAGATGCATTTGGCTCAAGGAAGGGGACATGAATACAAGATTCTTCCATATGTCAACCATCAAACATAAAGCAACCAACATGATGAACAAGTTAGTTGTGGACAGTGGGGAGATGGTCAAGAAAGATGAAATAAGGAATGAAGCTAAGAGGTATTTCTCAGACCTCCTAACGAGGGATCAAAGTCTGGATGCTGAAGCTCAGTCCTCTTTTCTTCAGAACATTCCTCATCTCATTGATGCCCAAAATAATGTCTTTCTCTCTTCCATTCCTTCCATCTTAGAAATTAAAAATGCTATTTTCTCCTTTGATGGAAACAAAGCTCCTGGTCCTGATGGTTTCCCAATGCTCTTTTTTCAAGAGTTTTGGGACATTATCAGGACTGATGTTGCTTATGGGGTTAAGGAATTCTTTGGGGCTAGAAAACTCTTGAAAGAAATCAATGGTACTTTTATTGCTCTCATCCCTAAGATTCAAGGAGCTGATTCTTTGGACAAGTTCAGACCTATTAGCCTCTGCAACTCCTTTTACAAGATCATATCTAAGGTCCTGACTTCTAGACTCTTGTCTATTCTCCCGGCTTTAATTAAACACCAGTAGAATGGGTTTATTCCTAGAAGACAAATTCTTGATTTCATTATTACTGTTCATGAGAATATTCACTCTCTTGTTAAAGTGAAGAAGTAGGGTCTCATCCTTAAGCTCGACCTCTCCAAAGCCTATGATATGGTTGACTAGTCTCTTCTTCAGAAAGTTCTCACATCCTTTGGGTTTGCCCCAAGAGTTGTGGATCTTTTCTCCCAACTTACCACTACTGTGTCCTTTGCTATTCTTGTCAATGGTTCTCCTTCAAATTTTTTCCAAGCTTCAAGAGGTCTTAGGCAAGGAGATCCTATCTCCCCCATCCTTTTCATTATTATGGCAGAATGCTTTGGTCGGACCATGGAAAACTTGGTGCAGAAAGGATCCTTTAAGGGCCTCCAACCTTCTTCTACTGACCTTATTTGTTCACACCAACAGTTTGTTGATGATACAATAATTATGGGGGAATCAAGCATCTCAGAAGCTAAAGTTCTGAAGAGTATCTTGTGTAAATATGCTTCTACTACAGGGCAGCTTATTAACTGGGCCAAAAGTGATGTCTTTTTCATTAATACCTCGAAGAGAAGACAACAAAGGATCAACAGAATTCTGGAGTGTAAGATTGTTGACCTTCCTGCTACCTACCTTTGTCTCCCCATGAGGATTGCCCCTCCTAACTCCTATTGGAGTTCACTGGTTGATAAATTTCACAAAAAACTTGCAGGTTGGAAAGGGGCTCTTTTAAGTCAAGCTGGTAAGCTCCTTCTCCTTAAGGCTACTCTTCAAAGTATCCCCATTTATGCTCTTAGCCTATTCAGAATTCCAGTCAAGTATGCTGAAGCTATTGAGAAAATTCAAAGAAGATTCCTATGGTCTGGGGTTGAGGAAAAGCAAAGAATGTCCTTGGTGGCATGGGATCAGGTCTGCAAGCCAAAAAGCAAAGGTGGTTTGGGGCTTAGGAGGATTCACACTTTAAATTAAGCTCTCTTGTCTAAACAAGCTTGGAGATGGTTTCACTCTGATTCTAAATGGTGCAAAATTTGGAGAACTAAGTATTCTCTTCTGTCCTCTTCTCTTTCTTCTTTTCTTAATTCGGATATCAGCATAAATGGATCCCATATCTGGAACCATGTTTCTAAATGTAAAGATGTGATTGCTAAAGGTGTGACATGGAAACTAGGAAATGGCAGAAAAGTTAGATTCTGGGAGGATCCCTGGCTTTTTGACAAACCCCTTATGGATTTCTATCAGTGGGCTTCCCATGCCCCCTCCTGTATTGGCTCTTTTGGTACCTTAGTGGCAGATTACTAGGATGGGAACAACTGGAAGAACATTGATAGTATTCATCCCAATCTCTCTAAGCTCAAAACCCAATTGTTTGCTTTTTGGCTAAATAAGGAAGAGGATTCCCTGATCTGGAAATATAACCCCAAAGGTATTTTTACTATGTCTTCGATGTATTGTATCATTTCCCCCTCCCCTCCTATGAATCCCTTCTGTTCTAAAGCTTGGTTAAAAGGTCTCACTCCCAAAATCAATTTGTTCTTCTGGACTATTCTCCAAAACAAGATCCTTACTATTGATAACCTTAAATGTAGAGGTTTTGCCCTTCCAAACAGGTGTGTGCTGTGCTTTCAAGAGGAAGAGTTAGTGGACCATCTTGCCCTCCACTGTTCTTTCTCAACCTCTATTTGGGAAAGCTTCCTCAAGAGCTTTAGTCTAGCTTGGGTGTTTCCTAGTAACATCAGAGATTTGTTCTCTTCCTGGCAAATTCATTAGACCAACTCTTTTCTGAGATGTACGTGGCAGCTCTCTCTTCTACACATTTTGTGGGGTCTTTGGAAGGAAAGAAACAACCAAATATTTAGGGATGTGTCCCTAAATCAAGACATTGTTTTTTAAAAAATTCAAAGGGCTATTCAGAAAAACATGGGAACCATGGAGGTCTCTTGTTACTCTAATAAATCCTTGGAGTCAAACATCTTAAGAGCTTCGAATATGAAGATCACTGATGGTCATAATCTCAGCTACAATAAAAGGCTTGAAGTTAAATGGTGAACCCCTCCCCAAGGATGGCTTAAAATCACTTTTGATGGAGCAGCCAAAGGAAACCCAGGTCCCTCAGGCTGTGGAGCTGTTCTCAAAGACTACAGAGGCATTTGTAAAGGTATGATTGCTGTCCCTATTGGCACTCAAACCAATCATAAAGCGGAAGCTATGGCAGCCCTTCAAGGTATTATTCTAGCCAAGAAATGGAACTGTCCCTATCTCTGGATAGAAGGGGACTCCAATAATATAATTAAGTGTCTCAATGGGACCTCAAAGCCCTCTTGGTCGATTCACAATATAATTTTTTCTGCTATTGAAATCATTAGAACCTTCAAAAATTGCCACATATCCCATATCTATCGAGAGGCCAACTGTTCTGTTGATTGGGCCACAAACGTGGCGGTTAAGAAGGAGACTATAACCACGTGGATAGGTGAGAGCGGTCTCCCCGAAGATGTCAGACAAATCATAATTAATGAAAGATATCAAAGTACCCCAAAGACTCTTGATTGACAGGGTAATTATGATAAGTACTGAAGTAAGCACTTCGAGTTACTTCTATAATGAGGTTATTACTCATTACAACATCAAAGCCAACAGAATGTTTTTTATAACCCATCAGATCATTAATGCTACACACACTTTCTGGGTTTTTGTTTTAACTCCGAATAGCTCTCTGTTTCACCAGTTCTGTAATCTAAACTTGGCTGTGAGAAACGACACCATGGGCGGAAATAGGAGAAGATATGAGCCAAGCAGTTGCAAGGAGTGGAAACAGAAAGAAGAGGTGTGGGAAATTTTGCAGAAGGGTGGTCTTTCGAGCTTCATTGAGAGACTCCATGGCCATGATGGAAAGATAACTATCTTTTTCTACAAAAATTGGAAGAAGGGCAAGCTTAAAATGAGCGACCAACTGGTGGAAATTGACGAAGAATTAATAGATAAAGCTATGGGTCTCAACAGGGAGGGCTGCAACTTCTATAGAGATAGGAAGGTCAGCAGGGAAGCCATTGAAAGGCACCTGGTCACTGAGAAAGAGAAGAAAAGACTGGTAAAGTTGAGTAAAACCTATTAGCCGCCTAGGGATTTTGTAAAACCCTGGCGGGAAATTCTCTTTGTTTTAATGAGGTATATAACTCTAGATGGTAGGTTTACGAAAGTATATGGGTATCATTTTGTCCTGTTAAATCATTTTAGGCATAATGATAAGGTGAAATTCCCTTACTTCTTGCTCTGTTCTATGAATGCCTCCCTAAAAGCCTATAAAGAAAATCCTTGGGGTGATACTGCAATGCACCAGGGACTTATGGTCCTCATTTATGACCATTTAAAGGCCAGTAAAATCAACCGGAGGTAGCTCTCTATGGATTCGGAAGAAGGAATGTCTGACTCTGATTTCTCAGAGGAGGAGGAATCAGACAATGATTCCTTGACTGATAATGAGGAAAGCTCCGATGACTCAGAGTATGAGAGTAGTAAGAAGAGGAAATCAAGACCCTCTTCTTCTAAGAGCAAAAAACGTCAAAGCAAAACCTTGATTAGTATTTCTTCGGAAGAAGAGTACTCTGATTTCCTTGAGGAGAAGAAGAACCCTAAGGGGGTGTTGAAGAAAAAAAGTAAGAACCAAGCCCAGACCAGGAAGAAGCAAAAGAAAATAGAGGAGACTGGCAAAGATCTAAAGGAGACTGGCAAGGAACCGGAAGATGACAAGCAAACAAGGACCCTGGAAGCTGAACACAGCTCGGATATGGAGACTATGGAGGAGACTCTCAGGGCCATAGACACTATTTTTGCCCTCCATATCTCTAAAGATGAACAAATAACCCCTAGAAAAGTGACTCCCTCTTCTGGCCCTCCTCTCGAGGCCTTGAATGGTTTTATGAAAACCATAGAATGGCTTATTGATGGGAATAAGAAAACTGCGGATGAGTACAAAAAACTCTGCAACAGAGTCCTGATACTGGAGACTATTAACATTGGAGAGGGGAACACTATGGCCGATTATATCAAGGATCTGAAGAACACAATTGCTAAAGCAAAAGACATCAGAGATGCCTTTAATGCCCGGTTTGAGAAAATTGAAAAGGAGATACAGGACAAAAAAACCTTGGAGGAAACTAGTGAAAAAATGCTCTCCGACACAGTCGCCAAAGTGGAAAAGATAGAGGAGTGCCTCAACAACATTGCAGAGCAGAGCCTCAACATTCTGAAAATCTTAGCCAACAACACCCATACCCTCATCAGCAAGCTTGATGATGAAAAGGAAATCCAGGAAATTGACTTGGATGCAGAAGGAACAGGGGAAGCCCAGGGTCCCAGAACCTGCACCCATGGGAAGAGGAAGGAAAAGAAAGTGAATAAGGACCTGGAGGAGCTGAAAGCAGTTGGGGCGACCTATGATGAGTTAGTGACAAAGGCAGAGGATCTGCTTAAGAAAATTACTATGTAGTGTCTCCTTGGGTTCTTTGCTGTTTTTTGTTGTTTAGCTATTTTTTCTGTTCGCTGGTCTTTTGACCAGTCGATCTGTTTGTGGACTCTATTTTCTCAGTTTTTTTTTCTAACTATATTGTAATGGTTTCGGGTCCGTAAAACCTGTTTTTCAATCAATTAGAACATATAATATATTTTTTAAATTAAAATTACAAATAAAAATCGGATATTTGATTTTATCAGATATCCGATTTGCATAGGTAATTACGAGGCCAAGCAAAAAGTCAACACGGATTTTCATGTTTTTAGGCGAGTGAAGAAGGCTATTTTTTTCACATCACCACTTTTTGGCCCCCCTTGATCCTGCACTAACCCCTATATTTTGCATCAGATTGTTAATCACAAGATTAGTGGTATGGAGGGGAGCAATGATAGTAGTATATGTAAGAATTTTAGTAGTAGGAATAATTATGACAATAAGAATGTGGTGTGATTGAGAGAACATACGTTGATAAAAAAGAAAAATTCAAATATAAAAATGAAAGATAGAGATTAGGTATGCAAAACAAATGCATAATTAAAAATAGACATATGATGAATATATAATGAAATAAAACGTGTATGAACATGTTGAATTCTATGTGTGGAGACATATGTAGAATTTGTAATATTTGTATTAGGTGTAGTGATTCAGTACAAGGATTTACAATATCAAAACACTCACACAACAACAATTCCTCAATACCCAAAATGCCCCAAGGTGGTTTTCTCTCACAATCCTTTTTTTCTTCTAGTAGCCCTCCAAAATGAGTTTTTGGAACATAACTTTCTGTACAGACTTCAGACAGAGATAAAGATATTTTTGAGTACCCATTTGGCCATATCTTAATATTTTATATTTATGGCTATGGTTAATTTGGAACGCAAGGCTCAAATATTGACTGTTAATTTTGCTACAAGGCCTAATTAAGGCAACAAACCATGTATTTTGATCATAACTTTTGATGTAGACCTAACCTATAGGATCCAAGACCATTTTTGGATACCCATTTGGGATTTATAAAACATATATCAAATTAAGGTAGGTTTTTTTTGTATTTAAAAGGCTTAAATTTGACTAGTAATCTGCATTGGGCTCATTCACCAAGGGTTTTTCAGATCCTATCTCAGTAAAATGCCTCTAAAATACTCAAAACTCAAAGAAAATGGATGAGATTGGTCAAAATAGAAAGGAATCCTCTATTCAACCATACCACTTTTAGATCATATAACATCCGTACAAACCCATACTATTCATTGCAACATGATTGTTACCTGAAAATCTAGAAGTTGCATTCATTAGAACGATCATAACTTTCATAATAATTAATGAAAAACTACCAAACCAATTGCATATAGAAGGTTATTCATTCCTATATTATATCCAATCAATTTCAAATCATTAAATGCAAGGTAAAGTTCATACAAAACCAAATAACAGTCAATTTTTTTGGAAAAAACATTGTTTGGGCATGCAAACTTTATGTTTTCTTCATTCCATTCCTTCCCAAACCTTCCCAGCTTGGGATCTATGTTTTCAAGGCATATATATGCTATTAAATCCATATTTCAACTATCCAATGAACTTTTGAACTTCATGACCATTGGCCATCCATTTTTTTTGCAATTTATGTAATTTTGCACTTTTAAACATGACAACATTACAAAATATGACAATATGAACTAAAAGGACTCTTATTACATCATAAATGGTCTATTATGACCTTATTGATGACAAAAGACACAAAACACCTAAAAACCTATCATCAGACCTTATTCACATCAAAGTGACTCATTTGGACTAGGTGCTCCTGCACCATGTAGGGCGAGTAATGAAAATCTAGGTGTGGCTGATTTTAGAATGTGATTTGGAAAATTGATCCCCACATGTTTAATGAATGAGATAATTATAGTTCACACCAATCCCTTTTAGTTGCTTGGAATTCAATCCCTTGAGATGATGAAGAAGCGATGTACATATTGCATCCACAGTAGGCTCTCCACTTGATTAACACTAGCATCACCAATGAGATCAATTTAAAACTTAGCCAAATTATGATAAACCCTATAGGTGATTTCATAAAATCCCGGATGAAAAGAAACTTGTGACCAAAATCATCAACCATTAGAGAAGATGGTAGATAAAGTGAGGTTTTAAGAGGCTATTTATAATGATAATTGAGGAGATTTATAGTAGAAGTGAAGACTAGTGTTATAGAAGAGATAAATAAATTATATTTGTATAAGGTAAAATGAAAAGTTAAACTATTGTAAAACCAATAAAGATCCAACCACATAAAACCCTATTTCTACAATTAAGAATCCACCATACACCAATGAAGTACCTAAAACATGCAAAGCATCAACAAAATAGAAAGATTATACCATTCACATGCTTAGTAGGGCATGATCTCCATTGTTTCCTATCTCCATTGATCTTGTTTGATATGATTTTTCTCATATTTGTATTGTGCACAAGAGCTCAACAAAGAATGGATTGTGTTTGTGTAGACGCTTGATTGCTTGATTGATCGTGTGAAGATTGATTGATTGATTAAATTATTATTAGGGTTGATAAGGATGAAGGAATCCTCTTACATAGAAGACACCTTAGAAAATGGAGGGATACGATTAAGAGGTGAAAGGATAAATGGTCAACTCAGATTAAAGGGTAGGTATAAAAAATGATAAAATATGAAATGGGGTAGTTAAAGACAAATTAAGAGATAAATGACAAGTGACATGGAGGGAAAAAGCCAATGAATTAATTAAATAAATAAAGATCTATTTAATTAATAAAAGAAGTGGGGCCAATTAAATAAATAAAATATTTATTTAATTTGGGGAAAGGATAATTTAAATAAATAAAAATATTTATTTAAATTTTATACTAGGACAATTTTAGGTGTCTACACTATTTATTCATTTAGTTCTTCACACAATATGATTTGAGAAGAGGAATTGTATGGTAAATCTCATAAATTAGTAGGATTATGAGTATGCTTAACAAACAATTTTTGAGAATTTTTAATAGAAGAGGACGTGAACTAATTAATAATGTAAAAAATATATATAGTTGAGTTGAAATAGCTTAGGTGTGTTAGGAATTTCAACTAATCTCTATTTATGCTTGAAAAGCTTAAAATATGAAGATTTTTATTTTTTTATTTTTCTAGTTCATTATTTAATTTGTGAAGAATATTTAACCACTTAGCCTTATTTAGATTCTACTTTTGTATTTAAACTATTTAAAAACAACAAAGAGAGATATTTGTGTATATATAGTATTTACAAAAATATAGAAACTAAAAATAAAAAAGTAGAAATTGATAGAGAAAACAAAGAAGAATCTAGAAATTAACATGGGTAGCTTAGTAGCCAATATTCTAGTGTAACATGCTATTGTCTAATGCACATGTGCTACAATATGACTTATATTGTGTTACTCGAAGTTGATGTGAAACTCATTAAAGCATCCAAAATCTATACAATTATACATACAAAGACACAAAGACACAAAGACAAAAGGGACACAACATCAAACCACCAAGTATATAGGAAATACATGAAACATAAGAAAACACTCTAAAAATGATTATTTTAATTAAAATAACAAAGATATTAGAAGGGATACAAAACCTCTATGCATTTCAAAGGCCTCAACTACTTGCAAGCTGAGAAGAGGGGAAATGGAATGGTTGCTTAGGATTTTTACTTTAGGTCAAGCCCCTCTTTTAATCTCTCAATTCCCATAGGTGGTTTATCAAATGAGAAGAAATGGAAGGTGTGTGCTCTTAAGCTCTACATACTTGTAGGAATTTAAAAATGTAATAATATTGAAATGAATCTATTAATGCTAAATATTTCGTTTAACATAGTCTTTTGCTATAGGTATTTCTACTTCAAGGTTTTCTATTTATAATATTTTGGCTATAGGTGTTCTTTTTCATTTAGGACTTCATGATACAGTTTCCTCTATAATATTCACCTCATAATCATATTAAGTGATCTTTTTTGTCCTAACATGTACCTTATTTATGGGTCATGGTTACTAAATTCTTAAATATCTTATGTAACCTCATATTTTGTTTTGAAGGAGGCAGTTTTGGTTATGGTTTATTCATATATTCAGAATATTTTATTTGTATTTATCACCTCCTTCACTTTCTACTATCTCCTATTATAGTTGTAGAAGTCCTTACTTTATCCTACAACTTGTAAGCTGTATATTATTTGTTTCAATATATGCATCATGGATAGAGGCAAGATCATCTTCCTTTGTGTAGCATCCTAAATTGTACTCGCCTACAATTTTGTCCTCACTTAGGCCTCACTTTAGCGTTTCATCTTCTAAGGCCTGACTGAAGCACTGATTCAGCTCGTACCAACTATCAAACACAACTTTTCACTGTCTACATTGTCTCCCCTTGATCTCGGAGCACTGATTTCCAAGGCTATGGCATTGGGTGCCAAGTCCTAAATCAGGACCATGGCACCCAACACTATGGTTCTCTCAAAATAGGTAATCTTGGGGCTTCATAATGGTCACCTAATTTGGGTAGGGACCTAGATCTCGTATCGGCTCAAGTAGGAAATTCAATTTTTTTCGACCAACATGTATAAAAGGAGGTCTACCCCTCTCATTTTAAACCTAATCAATCACCTAATAAATTCAAGATCTCAATTACACTCCAACAAATTCAAGTGAGCAAGAAATCAATATTCTATCAAGCATTGGAGCAGAAGTGAAGTTAAGATTCACATTGGAGATGACATTCATGTTCTATGTTTTATGAAGACTATCTACATGAAACCCTAATTCCTTGTGAAGACAAATACAACTTCATTAAAGGTATATCATTAATGTTTTGAACATTCATTCTCAACTTTTCCCTCAAAAGAAAAGTATTTTACTATTGTACTTCATTTACATTTTCAACTCAATTTCATGGTTAATTCCCAACAATTTCCTCAGGTAAAAGCACAAACTTGTGTCACACTTTAATAAAGGAAGTAGCCAACACAACTAAAATTGTTTAACTTCGACCGCATAAAAGTGACATTTGTAAATTGAATTTCAAAATGATGTAAAATGATGAAATGTAAAAAAAATTAACGAAGTTTATGTCACTTATTTTTTAATTCTTTTTTTTAAAATTGATATTTTTTTATATATTCAAAGATAGATTTTTTATTGTTGAAAAATGCTAAAAATCAGGGGTTCTAGTTGACGTCACCAAAAAAAATGAAAACAAACTCATTTTTTCCTAACTTTAATTTTCTAAATAGATGATAGATATATGCAGTACTAAAAAAAAGAAAAAAGAAATATTGATGTATATTTTGCTCGCAATAACATTTTAAAGTCCAACATAGCTAAATTTGATACTTTTCATTCGACGTCACCTTTTGTCTATTAAATTTATTATTATTAAAAAACAAATTATACTCTTTTGGAGAAGACTTTCTCATCTAGCTAAAATATATATTTTGTAAATTTTTTAAATATCATTTAATATATATATTTTATTTCAAATTAGTCTCTTCTCAAACTTAAAAAATATATTTTCAATATTTAAAAAATAAAACATATTAAAACTAATCAAAACATTAAAAAAATTGTATGTCTAGATTCCCGACTTTGAGCTCTACAAAAGGGTTTTTTTTCAATTTTTGTTAAAAAATATTTTGCCTAAAGAAAAATACAACAGAAGTGGAAAGATTTATAATTGCAGAGAAAATAGTGATTTGGATGCCACATAACATGACACAAAGACAGTTTCAGTCAAACTTGGTTCGGTTGATAAATAGGTTAGGTCTAACCAAGTTTTGTCGAAATAGGTTAGGTCAAACCAGGTTCGACTAAAATAGGTTCAGCCAAAACCATTTGATATAAGTTGTGAATACTTATGCATGATACATATCCATTTGAAATTGTTTTAGTTGAAACAATTTGGATTGAAATTTATGTGCCATTAGGTACCACACGACCACCAAATATTTTCGGCCGAAATGATTTTAGTTGAAACTATTTGGGGATCAATTGGATTCACAGAGACAAACAGGTTCATCTTTTGATGGTGATAAATTTGTAGGACAAAGCTGAATTAGAGCAACATGATCTCTAAAAATTTGAATCATCTTCTTCTGCTCAGATCTAGGTTGGTAGCTTTGTATGACATCTGTAGCTCATTGTTTCTATCTGATTGCTTCAATAATTCACTATCTTTCCCTAATCTTTTACAATTCAAATTCAATTCAACTCAAGTAAGAAAGAGCCCCACTTAGGAGGCTTGGAATCTAATTGAAATCTTGACTTATCAAGGTTAGATCTATTAGATTCTATTCTTCATCAATGTTTGGTAAATTAAGTCATTAGTGTTTTTATTATCTTAATTTAACTGTAACCCTATTTTTACACCAAAATACTTTGTAACATCATTCAATGTGTAATAGGTGTTACAAGGAACATTTGCCATGTTAATTGGGGATGTACTCATTTTAAGGAATTTATTACCACCAACTTAATTAACCCATGAAGAGTAGGTATTTGAGTTTTAAAAATTTCACTTCTAGAGACATTTTCCTCACGGACTTGAATAAAAAAAAGAGAAAATTCATGAGTATTTAATGTCTTAAATGCACAATCAAATGAAGATTAGGACTATAATTAAATGAGTAAGCTCTCTCATAAGTCGCGTACAAGATGACAAAATATTTAGACCATGGCTTTACTAATGAGATTTGCAAGATGTCTTGACCGACAATATTTTGATTTTCTCTCATGACTTTAAAAAATAGATGTAAATGATTTCCAAATATGGTTTTCCAATGGTAAAATTATTATAATAATCAAGAACTCATAGTGAAGTTGCACATACTTCAAAGGCTCAACCAAGGGACATACCTTCCATAACGGAATGTTCTAACATGAGATTGCATGAACATGCGATTGAAATACTCAATGAGATATGAAAATGATTCAATTGATATGATACAATGTACAAATGAGTCTTTATTATATATGAAAAAGAATGAGACTGCAGGAGTACACAAGATATGGACATGCATCTTAATATTATGTGATGTGACAATTACATCATTACAAACATTAATGCACAACACATAATGATAAATTTCTAAAACAAACATTAAACAATGAGACATGACTTATATCTTTTAGAATGCCACCTAGGATAATTAATATTATCTAGATGAATATTATTAAATGACAAGTCAAACATAAAGAAATTTTATGATATGACAACTAATTTTCATCTATGCCTAAGTAAACTTGATACATGAATATGTTCCAACTAAGAACTAGATAGGATAAAATCATATTCACACCAACACCTCCCTTAAGTGCAAAATAGGGAGTGAAATTATTATACAAATGATGCAATACTAATATGAAAATGAAATATGGGTCCCAAAAACTAGGCCATGTTAGGTACCCATGCACAACTAATAATGCAACTAATCTCTCACCACTAAAGAAAAGGAGAAAACCATGTGGGATGAATCTCCTCTCTAAAAAAGAGATAATGCAAATCATATATAAGTGATAGAATGAGTGATGTCTGGAGGTCTCAACATCAATACCCCAAAATAACTGCATCCATGATGAGAATCCAATCAATATCCCTCCTATAGGAGGGAGAGGGAAACTATGTAACCCCACATAATGAATAATCACTTACAAGAATGTAAGTTTCTAAAGAAAAAAAAGATCCAACGCTTATAAACCATTTGTATTTCCCTTATGAATAAATAAAACCATGTATAGATGCATGTATTTTTCCCATGTAGGGTATGATTAAAAAATTGGAAGGATTATGTCTCTTTAAATTTCTCATTTGTCTCCTTGTCCAAGTGATATGATGATGCCGCAAACCAATCAAGTACATGCCCAATCAGAAAAGGTGAAAAAATGGAACTATGTGGAAATTGATGTAGAACAAACTCCAAAGTTGAATATGATGTGATAATAGGAGTGCAATGGTGGTCATCAAGGAACAAAGGTTAACCCCTCAAATTTATCTTTCATATTTGAAGTATAATAATGAAAAACCAAGTCTGAGATACCAAATAGGAAACCATACTACAACCACAAATCTAAAATATTGAATATGCCCTCCAAATTCAGAATACAATGACAATCCTATTGATAAGGAATAATGGAAGTCTCAAATGAATCTAAATAATAATTCAATGTAAGTGAAGGTGGATCAACTATCTCTAAAAAAAAATTAAGAACATTTGAAGAAAGCTCAACCTCATATGAAGTCTCAAAATACTCCAAAGTATTAAATTCCCTAGCAGGTATCACAATCATAGGGTATCCTCTTTGAAGAATGAAGAGGCACATTTCAATCTAATATAGGAACAAGATTATAATAGTGTTGCAATAAATGAAACCATCAAAGATGTGTGATAATGTCATCTCTCCATTGTTTGTAGCCCGTGTTCTTCAAGACGATCAAAGAAAGATGAAATGAAAAACTCATTATAGACTATGACAAATATTTAAAAACATTAAAGATAGAACCTGTAGACACCTAAAATTGTCTTGTCTAATTAAATAAATATTTTATTTATTTAATTACTTTAGCCTAATTCTTCTATTAATTAAATAAATATTTATTTATTTAATTAATTCATTTATCCTCTTCTAGCCTTATTTCTCATTTAAATAAATACATTTATTTAAATTATCCTTTTCCTAAATTAAATAAATATCTTATTTATTTAATTGATCCCACTTCTTCTATTAATTAAATAAATCTTTATTTATTTAATTAATTCATTAGCCTTTTCTACCCATGACACATGTCATTCATCTCTTAAGAGCAAATGAGAGAATTTTTTGGATTTTCTTACATTTTTGGAAATCTCTCATAATTATACACAATATCTGTTCTTTGTGATTTTAATTTGGATGCAAAATATTTCCTAAAAAATCGGATCTTTAAAAATTAGGGTTTTTCCTTATTTTGATCAGATCACACAAACAACTTTGAATTTTAGCAAAAAAGTTTTTTTGCAAAAAAAGAAAATTATCAAAAGTGTACAGTAAAAATTTCAGATTTTTTGGATCAAAGTTTCATTTTAGATGAATTGTTTATGATTTTTCATAAAAAATTAATTTTGAGAGAAAATGAGTGAGTTTTTCAGATTTTCTTACATTTTTGGAAAGCTCTCAGAATTATACATAGGATCTATGCTTTGTGATTTTAAATTTGATGCAAAATCATTCCTCAAAAATTGGATCTTTGAAAATTAGGGTTTTGCATTATTTTACTCATATCTCACAAACTGCTTTGATTTGTTGTAGAAATTTTTTTATACAGGTTTGTACGACCATCAGGACTCTCCAATAAAAATTTCAGATTTTTTAGATCGATTTTGCATTTTATATGAATTTTTTATGATTTTTCATAAAAAATTAATTTTTGGAGCAAATTAGCAAATTTTTTGGATTTTTTTACATTTATGGAAATCTCTTGAAATTTTACAAGTGCCCTTTTTTTATGATGAATCAGATCTTTTAATTGGTTAACAAAATGCATTGTTGAAGGCCACTATTTCACAAAGTCTTTTGGATCTAAAATTTACCTAACTTGTGTGCTTGCAGGAAGGGGTGATCATTTGAAACAATCCAAAATACTAACAAATATTTGTTGCAGGACCTTGGCAAGAGTTTTTGATCTTCATTGTGTGCCTTGTTCTCATAGACTAGCAAACACTTCAATTGGTGCACTAAAATTGAACCATTGTCTTTTGTGTCTTGAGCAATAGGCTCTTTTTGTTTCATCTTTAGAGGGCCTGTCTCCCTGTGTGGTCATTAGGACTACTAGTGAGGAGAGAATGACCCAAGTGGTAGCAAAAGAAAATCCATCTTCTTCCAAACCACTATAAATAACTATATTCATGGTGAAAACTATGGATAACGTGTGTTGATTAGTTCATACCGACACTATATCTCCCCATAAACCCGTTTGATCAAATTTATTTGATCAGTTGTAGGGCGTAACCCCTACCGGTTGGGAGCCTTATGTATTTACAGAGCTGAAAGTGCCGCATGTATGGCCACACGAGTGGATAACCTTACTAGCACCTGTTTGTTTTAGAAGCCAAAATCCTTCTAGTTGTTGGGGCAGGAGGTCGGACCTCTCGTAGTGGCCCACACACATACAGTTCTTAGTAGAGATACAAAGTTCACCACGAGGAGTTTTCATGGGGACTGATGCTTGGCTGCCCTGAGAAGTGAGTGCCAAGGGTGGAGCCAGTGGGGTCAAGCATCTAAGTATCCACTCTGAATAGCGTAGCCTCGGGGGAAACTCCATGTGGGATCAACAACTATTGTCATGGCCAGCCATAAGAATTGTGCATGTCTTATTTTGAGCAATCAAACATTCAAGACCAAACATCAAAACATTGTGTCTTTTGTGTCTTCAAGTGTATGCAAAACAATTTTACATTAAACAACACACTTATCTTGGAGTCATTTTGAGTCTAAACACTTGCAAACATTGAGTCCTCATCAACATTGTGTCCTCTTGAAAAATAGTCAAAAATTCAGATTTGGTCACAACAACAACTTCACAAATTGGAAAAATTTACAGTCCAACAAACAAGAGCAATCAGTTTTAGAATTCTTAAGCTTCCCAATCTATCTCTTCAGGTTTTTATCTAGCATTCAACCTATCTTTGGGTCGCACCAAGTCCATCATTGCTTTACACCTTACATTACATTCACATTTGTCTAAACTTGAGTCAAAAGGTCACTTGCTTGTCCTCATCATACTTTGTCAACACATTACATACAACAACATTTTGCTAAGTGGTCCCTCATCAAGGTCTATCACCTTTGGGTCTCATTTGGTCTTACTTAGAGTCAAGGTCAACTTACCTCATCAAGAGAGACTATCATCTCTTTGGAAGCCACACCTACTCTACTACATACATACTTGGTCTTACACGTTGGACATTGCAAGTAAACCTTAGATTCATTTACATTCCATCCAACTCTTGGTCTTCCATACTCTTTCCATTTTCATCTAGTCTCACACATCTTGGTCAAGACCTAGTTCATGGTTGAAACCTGTTCCCAAAAATCTAGGAGAGAAACTAAAGAGGCTCAAGAGTCCGCAAACATGAGTTCCTATGAGTATGATAATGATATGTTTTTCAATTCTGATCATACTACATTACCTGACATGGATTCCTATAGAAACATTCCAAATGTTGAGAACATGGACACTACAAACAACAATGATACACACAACGACAATATGGACAACTTTTTCGTACATTCAGCAGAAGTGGAAGACACCATTATGAATCCCCATTTCAATAGATTGGTTGAGGAAATAATGAGGAGGGATAGACAATATTTCTTACAAGTGATGGCACAAAGTGGAGCCAAGATACCTCATGATTTTGACATGTCTCAAATAATGGAAAATCGACCTTTGCAACAAACTCACTCCAACATGGATCAAAGGAGGCCTAATAGTGGAGGCAATAGAGGACCACATATGGTCCTTGAATCACCATCATCTTTGTTTCAAAAACTAGAGGTCCCTTACACACATGGTCAAGCATATGATACTCACCTTCGCAAACCATTATGGAGGTCTTATGCAGAAAAATATGCTCAATCACATACCAATGCTAAGGATCAACCACCAAAGCAATTGAATATTCAAAGGCATGCTCAAAATTTGGACACAAGGAAACCCCGCGTCAAATTTGGGGGCAACACAATAGAACAAACTCATGACATGCCTATAGAGTATGGTATACATGGACAAAGAAGATATTCCATTCCTCACCATGACTCTATACTAAGTGGTCCTTATACGTGTACACAACACCATTATAGACCTCCTCCATATGAACATGTGTATGATCAATATCATCCATATATGCAACATGCTCCTCCTCCAATTGGTGCCTCAAACATGGGGTATGGTCCAAGAAGTTGATCTCCACCTAAGAACAATTTGGAGCAACAAATCAGGGACTTACAAAAGAAAATGGAGGACATAAATACACCGAAGCCAACATACACAATGAGAGACATATGTCCTTATCCATTTGACAAAAGCATTCCAATGCCTCCATTTCCTACACATTTCGTGACACCTAAGTTCGATAAGCACAGAGGAAAAGGGGATCCTAAGGCACATATAAGACAATTTTTCATAGCTTGCATTGAGGTAGCAGCAGAAGAGACATATTTGATGAGGTTATTCCCACAGAGCTTAGGTGATCAAGCTATGGAATGGTTCTCCCAACTTCCACTTGGTATTAAGTCATGGGGTGATTTAGCTGAGGCATTTATCCAACATTTCTCATACAACATAGAGACAAACATATCAGTCACTACTTTGTGCAACACCAAGCAAAGGGATGGAGAGTCTTTTTCATCATTTTTACAAAGATGGAGGAATCTAGCCAACAGATGCTTTTGTGAAATTCCACAAAAACAAATGGTAGAAATGTTCACCTAGAATGTTAACAAAGACATTGGTTATGACCTAAGAAAAGCTTGTTTGTCCACTTTCAAGGACATCATTGAAAAAGGCTTAGTGACGGAAAAGGTCCTAATTGAATAAGGAGTCATTAAGATATTCAAGGAAAACAAAGATGATTTTAAAGGAAAAGATAAGCCAAGATTTTGGAACAAAAACAAGAACACAGTCAATGATGGTGTTGTTGATGCCAATACAGTGCGACCCAAAATCATTTTTTCAGGATCAAGCTTTACAAACAATCAAGTGAATACTCAAACAACTTCCAGGTCACGAAGGAAGTACACTCCATTGGGAGAACCACTTGAGTCGATTTTCAAGAAGCTAGTGGCAAACAAAGTAATCACAGTTCTAGATTTTCCTCCATATGAACCAAAGGTTAAACCAAATTGGTGGAATGATGATGAGTATTGTGAATTTCATAAGAGCAAGGGTCATAAAACAGGAAATTGTCATCGACTGAAGAACATCATACAAGATCTTATTGATAGAGGTGACATTGAGATTGAAGGACACTCATCCAATCAAGAACATGAGATGTTTAAGGAACCATTCCCAAAGCATGACAAGGGAAAAGCTAAAGCCACAGATGACCAAACCAACTATACCAGAGCATCCTATAACTATGATTCAACTATCAATCACATTTCGATGGACAATTATGTCTCTACCATTATCATCAAGGACAAAACACCTAAGAATTCTACCCAGAGACCCAAGATCGTTCTGAAAGGAATTGGATCTTCTTTTGAACCTACCTCTGAATGTCATGTTACAACCCATCGAGGTAAATTCACTTTGCAAGGTGCTCCAGCCAAAAACACCGCTTCCTCATCAACCAAGCCTGAGTATGACCTTGTAGAACAGTTAGGGAAGACACCCATGCTCATCTCCATCCTTGAGCTCCTACGCATATCCCCCACACATAAAGCCATTCTTGATAAAATCTTGAGAGACACTATTATTCCTACTGATTTGAACATGGACCAATTTCAAGCCATAGTGGGATACCTTTCCATTCCACACTCCCTTACATTCACAGAAGCCGATGATGCCTTCGTAATTCAACCACATAACACACCTTTACACATTGAAGCCTTCATACACAAACATCAAATAAAATGAGTCCTGATAGATGGAGGAGCAGGTCTGAAAATTTGTACATTGAACACTATTAAACAATTGGGATATTTTGATAAAGTTGTGAATTCTACAAACAAAATTACCATCAAGGCATATGATGATGAAGAGCGCTCATCCAAGGGAACAATCACCTTACCTCTCAGAGTTGGGCCAGTTACAAAAGATGTGGTTTGTCAAGTCTTAGACCTAGATCTCACATACAACATATTGCTAGGACGTCCATGGATTCATGAGATGAGCGCAATCCCATCTACATACCATCAATGCATTAAGTTTCTTCACAATAGAGTTGAAGTGACTGTCAAAGCTGACCCAAATCCATTCATATATTGCAACAATTTGTGACCTAGATCAAAAATAACAATTCCAATCAATCGACAAGCTATTCCTTCATCAGCATATGTGAATCCAGAATCATTGAAAGCTTCTACATCAAAACAAGCAGAGATCAAAGAAAAGTTCAATATTAAAGACATGGGATGTGGTGAGTATATCTTTCATGTTGATCAACTCCCACTATCTCCTAAGACATTCAGTCGATAGGAACAATCTATAAACAATTTGCAATGCCAAGGAATTGGGTGTGAACCACCTAGTGTTGTGGCTACTAAGTCTGAATGCAAATCTCCTCTAGTGGTGCAAGCATCTCTTGATATCAATAATCCTAAGAGTGGTTCCAACAAAGAATCTATTGAGCGTATCACCAACCCTCTTGAGAAATCACATAGCTTTACCATTTCATCCACTCATTCCATTTCCACTCCGCTCCTAGACTTGGATCAACAAGAATTACAAAAGCCCTTACTCATTGGGGATGAAAAATCAAGCTTTGAAAAGAAAAATCTAAAAGTCAAAACTAAAGAGAAGTCCTTTAGTGCAAATCAAAATTAAAATCTATTGGACTCTAAAAAATCAAAGTCAAGGATAAAAATTCTATGAAGCAAAAAGAACAAGAGATGATCTCCCCTAATATCAAAATAACTGGGGGCAAAAGTTCTAAAATTTCAAGTCAAAAAGCATACTTGTTGATCCTAAGTCTCTGTCATGCTATCCTACTTTCACTTATTTTCACAATCATAAGCCTTCATAACCCATCCACTTGTTCCACACATCCTTTCCCTTCTGGTGATACATCATGGACCTTTAGTGGAGCTTCCTCAAGGGACTTTGTTATCAGGGATGCCCAAACTTCTTTAGGTGACATGCATACAGGCAGACATAGTCCACACACTAGTAATTCTATCTCAGTTCCTTTATCAAGGAAGACAAACGCTCAAGCTACACATCATTCAGTCAAGGAACAATGCAGCTACAATCACAAGGTAAATCCTCACACATTTGAGGTAGGTGACTTGGTTCTCAGAGAAAATCCTAAAAATCAGCAAGACAGACAAAAGAAGGACAAGTTTGAACCAAATTGGCTTGGTCCTTACATTATCACAACAACATATGGATCTGGTGCATATTAGCTCTCAACCACAGAGGGTGAACCTTTGGAGGATCCTATCAACAACATACACCTTCACAGGTTTTACACATAGCTCTTCAAAGTATCCTAATTCAAAAATACAAAAAAATCATAAAAATTAAAAAAATACAAAAAAATCCATAAAACATAAAAAATCGTTACTTGGTGAAAACCTGGCAAACAGGTGCCTTGTGACACAAAAAAAATAAAATTGAAAAAGTAAAGAAAAACATTTTCGTCCAACGGTGAAAACCACTTCAATGGCACCTTGGACAAGTACCATGGTGAAAATTGGGTCACCGGTGCCATGTGTAGAGACATTGCTCCTCCCTCCTTCAGGATTCACTTTCATCCTTTCACTTTGTACACACTCACAACCTCTTCATCCATAATAAACTTACACATTCCCATCATGGCTTGTTATTGATCTACCTAAGATTAGTTAGCCATCCATAATAAACATTCCTTTTCACCCCTTTCCATCCATAATAAATCAGCTCTTATCTATGGCTAAGGCAAATCCTAAGTCTAGTAATGGGTGTGGGACTGAGAGCATCACATGTTTCAAGGAGTACAGTCTCTTCCAGCCTTCTTCAGTCTATCCGTGCACAATTTGCAATAAAGAAACATTTGCATCACAATCCGCAATAAAGTTTCATCTTCTCCACAATAAAGTATCAGTTTCATGGATTCAGTCAGTTTTAGATGAGACATAGCAGCAACAATGGGCTTCAACAAATCAAATCTTTCAATAGACTCAGACAACATTATGGTTAAGTGCTATCTATCCTTTTTGTGAAAGTAAACATTGTAACCACAATCAAATAAGACTTATACAAGTGACAAGAGACACTAAACTTAAGGACTACGGTGGATGTTGGTGTCGAGTCTTAGTTTTCTTTTGATTTTATCTTTTGGTGACATGTCTTTTAGCTTTTTCAGGATGTCTCTGACTAGAGATTTTATCTCCAGGATGTCTTTGACTAGAGAGGCGAGGATGGGGTATTGTCACCTATTTTTATTTGCTATTTATGGATTGTCTCTTAGTAATGCTATGACTTGTCCAAGGATATGAGGACACTGAGAGTCTAGTATGAACTAAGGCATTCCTTGTTTGTGACTGTCTTATCTCCATGCAAACAGGTACAATGACTTTCTGGGTTGAACATATGCCTCAATTGTCATAACCTATTTTTCCATAATAAAGCTCAATGATGATAACGCAAAAGAAGCTCTTTCATTTTCATATCTTCTGTCTTCCATCCCCCATTCTTGATTGACTTTCATCGTCCTTCCTGAGTTCGTGTAGTCCGCTATCACATGACTGACTATAATGACATACCAAAAATATTTGCATTTCATGTAGTTTGCACCTGCATTACCACATATCTCATTTCATACATACATATAGATATCACAATTGCGTCACATCCTGCACACAACACATGTTAGCACATTTTACATTTTCATCATGTAAATAATTATTTGCATTATCATATTCATCTGCATTTCATACATTCACATTTGCATTGGCATAACATATTAAAACATAAAAGAACAAAAATATTGCATTTTCATTATGTACATATTTGCATCGATAACATAAGCATCACATAGAAACATACATCATGAAACATCTCATCACATAGGTACACATGCATATAGCTTCCGCAAGGATGAATCATCTCATATATATATCAAAAATCATAAGTGTCATGATACAATGATGTCAAAATACATATGGCTACAATCACCCGAAGGTGTCTACATCATCATACAAAATGGTACAAAAATGATACATAAGAACCCACTAATCACTCCTCCTAACACTGCTGGTAGTGCCAGTCTAGTCGCTATCATCGTGTCCCATGCCACGTGTCCAACCCTCATCTCCAGTCCCGGATCCTAGAACACTCGTCTCAGGGCATCCCTGTCTCCATCTCGATCATAGGGTATCAACTCCCCATTGATCGGTATCCTCAAAATCCTATATACATCCTCTAAGGTGATTGTCATCTCACCCATTAGCAAATGAAAACTACAAGTCTCTAAGTGTCATCTCTCAACTAGTGCAGTCAGCAATCCCATGTTCGCCCAAAACTCTGGCACATACATAATAAATCGTAGACCCATAACCTCAATGGCAGCCCTGTCCCCGAATGTCAACTTTGGTTGTAACCTCTGAGTTGATGGGAATCTCTCCCGTGACTCCAGCATAGGTAAGTACTCTTGCAGTCAAGAAAATCAACTGTGTCAGTTAAAGTGGCATTCACTGTTAATCACAAAATGTTGCTTATTATCCTAGTGACACTCATTGTTCATCACAAAGTGTTGCTTCTATCCTAGTGACACTCACTGTTCATCACAAAGTGTTGCTTCTATCCTAGTGAAACTCACTGTTCATCACAAAGTGTTGTTATTTATCCTAGTGGTACTCCCTATTCATCACAAAGTACTACGTGTTTTTGCACTCCCTGTTCATCACAAAGTGCTGCTTACATTTGCACTCACTTTTCATCACAAAGTGCTGCTTTTTTTTTTAGTACTCCCTTTTCATCACAAAGTACTTTGTCTTGGTACTCACTGTTCATCACAAAGTGCCTTGATCTATCCTAGTCTTCCCTAGAGGACGTACTTGAGTGTATTCTCTCAGCAGCTTATCCAATCGACAGCGTATGTTCATCACAAAACTGCTGATTTGACCTAGAAGACATAAACGCACATTTTTAACATAAACGTGCTTACAGACTGCACAAACATGTCTGGCACCAACACAAACACGCCTACATGTTTTTGACATTTTTCTAAAATGCATTTATTGCGCTACCTAAGATGCATTAATGACAACATTTATTACAACAAAGTACAAGGAGGTTTTGTGATACTTACCAGCTCTCCTGCATCTGCTAGCCTCTAAAATCGGTGAACGTGATCGAATCTATGCACCAATGCCATCGCTGCTGACTGCTGCTGCTCTATTCTCTCTCTGCAGTCTAATCTCTTGAAGGTGTGGATGACAATGAGGATGTATTCCCCTCGTGGTCTATCTTATAGACTGCCCTAGCCCTAGTCATAGCCCTCATTTCCCGAGTCAGTCTTCATTATCCCGTTACTTTGTCACTCTATCCTGTCTTGTCAGTCATTTTTAGCCTTTCTTTCTTATTGAGAGATTGTCTGTGACCTTTCCAGACATTTTCATCCAATCTCTCGAGGTGGCATATCATTCCCATCTTGGGGCAACTTTGTATTAGTTCATCTTATCTTCTTTGAAACAACGCGGCACGCTGCATTGTCTCAAAGAGGGGCAAAATGTAGACACCTAAAATTGTCTTGTCTAATTAAATAAATATTTTATTTATTTAATTACTTTAGCCTAATTCTTCTATTAACTAAATAAATATTTATTTATTTAATTAATTCATTTATCCTCTTCTAGCCTTATTTCTCATTTAAATAAATACATTTATTTATTTAAATTGTCCTTTCCTAAATTAAATAAATATCTTATTTATTTAATTGATCCCACTTCTTCTATTAATTAAATAAATCTTTATTTATTTAATTAATTCATTAGCCTTTTCTACCCATGACACATGTCATTCATCTCTTAATTCATACACTACCTACCCCTTTCATTATTTTATTATTTCTTTTACCTACCCTCTAATCATAGCCGACCTCTTTTACACCTCTCAATCTTATCCCTCCATTTCTTAGAGTGTCTTCTATATAAGGAGATGCTTCCTTCATTATCAACCCTAACTATTCTAATCAATCTATACATCCTAATCAATTGATTACACTCACTATGCATTCAGCCCCGACTACACTATGCTTTCGAACTTTCATATGCGATCCTACTTGCAACCACATTTCCATTCTTTGTTGAGCTCTTGTGCACATATAAAATCTGAGAGCAAATATATCAAGCAAGATCAATGGAGATAGGAAGAATGGAGATTCAAACCCTATTGGACATGTGATGGTATAATCTTTGTGATTTCATTTGATTTGCATTGTCTTAGGTAATCTTCATATGTTATGGTGGATCTTTGTTGTTGTTAGGCTAGGGTTTTGTGGTTGAATTCATTTAGTCTTTCAATATTGTTGTTATCCATTTTCACCATATACAAAACCATCAAATGAATATAGAAACCTTTAAAATATAATGTGCAACTAAAAATGAAGCCCCCTTGCAAATTGTACTTATGCCAAATATCAGGATATCAAAGTTATCAAGAAAATGCTCCACAAATGAAAAAACTTAATAGATAGTACTTGGTGTTTAATTTGGAAAGATTGCATGAATTTAATGATAAATATCCTCAATACCTTTCCAATGTCGTAAAAATAACAAAAATTAGAGATCATGATAGCTAATTATGAGCTTGGGATTCCAAAAACAAGGGTTGACTTTAAGCTATAAAAAGTGTTGATAAATAGAAAATTAGACAAATTGACCTATACCATTGTGGAGTGATAGAACTAGCTTTCCAATAAGTGGAACTCAAAATTTTAACTCCGTATGCCCAAGATAGGCTCTGTAGAAAAAAATCGCTTATATGGAGCCCAATAAAAAAATAGGGGGTTGGATTAAGCCTTAGGCGGATTGACCCTTGATTGTTGACGTGACCAGTCTACTTCAAAAGGGAAAAAAAGAGTCTCTATTCTAGCAATAGCTTAACACTTGAATATGGTAAGGTGTTTACAAGACCATAGATTTGATACCATGTTGTAATAATCAAGAACCAATAATGAAGTTGTGCATACTTCAAAGGATCAACCAAGAAAAATGCCTTTCACAAGAGAATGTTTGAACATGAGCTTGCATAAACATGAGATTAAAATAGATATGAAAATGATTCAATTGATATGATACAATGCAAAAATTAGTGTTGCTTATATAGGCAAGAGATTGAGGTAGGAGTACACAAGATGTGGAAATGTGTCTTGATCCAATGTGATGTGACAACTACCTTGTTACAAATATTGAATGCACAACGCATAATAATAAATGCCTAAAGCTACTATTAAATAATAAGACATGAATCATATCTTCTAGAATTATACCTAGGATAACTAACATGATTTTATGAACATTATTAAATGACAAGTTACATAAATAAACTTTATGGTATGACAATTAATTGCCATGTATGCCTAAAGTAAACTTAATACATGAATAGGTTCCAACTAAGAAATAGTTAGGATACAACCATATTACACCAAAAAAATATTGCTCTCTACTATTAGGTAACCTAGTAGTTGCTACAAGCAATTCATTTCAAAGAAAATTCAAAATCTCTTATCATAGTTTTATCATCTTGGCATCCCATACTAAAATTCATGATAAATAAGTTGTCATGTCATTTCAATCATTTGAAAAATGTTGTCCAACCTGCTAGATTAAAAATATGATTAATGTTTAGTATTTTATTTAGTTGGTCAACACACTTTGTCTCTCTTCAATTATTTTTACCACTCATTGTGTACAACACCTTAGCCCTTTTTCACACATATGCAATATGTTTCCACACCATGGTTCAATTATTAATACCTATGACAATAATAAACATGATTAATTATTATTAAATCCTTCTTAAATAATAGCAAGATACGAAAATATTTTCATATGCTATGGTCCAAAAATATATAGATAGTATTATTTTTCTAGTAGACATAGATTACACCATTATGGAAGCAACAAAACCCCAAACCCCATGGGTACCGTAATTTCCCCATGAGGTAATAGATGTCAAGATTCAATCATACATAGCTAATTTACTAAGCCTCCCTAAAGACCCTAAAGTGGAGAGACACCTCGCACACAAAGAATTTATTTATTCAATAAGGCAAAAAAAAAGATTGAAGAAAATAAATAGAAAAACAAAGAAAAATATCATGAAAATGGGGGTTTATTGAAATAGAACTGGAGGAATAGAGAGAAATATAGATGTTACAAGTAGGCACACCCTTTGTATAACCTAAACCAAAAGAAAGTAGCAGGCCAGAGAAGAGGAGACTTCCCACCATCCTATGGATGAAGAAGTATCAGAGGTCTTACTACAAATGAGTGCAGAGAAGAAACACAAAAGGAGAAATGAGATATCACAAAGAAAGGTCTCTCTACAAATTTTAGAAATCAAACAAGAAACAAAGGAAGGATTAGAGGATAGCTCCACCCAAAAATAAAGAAATGCCTCAGAAGTACCCCAGTTTAAATTGAAGAGGATAAATTATATGGTGAGCTATTTAGAAAAGATAACATGGATAACACACTAATAGTATACCAAGAGTTTCTCATGGAGAGAGTGATAATTAGAAATATGGTATCTTCAAATATAATACTAGAAAATTTAATGGATCAATTCTCAAACTCCATGGTCATCACAATCTAGTTCTAGAGGGAGAAAATAGATGAGGAAGAAAAAATAAAAGAATTAGAAATTGGAGAGGTTGCCCTTAATAAATTACACCACCACAAAAGAAATGAGTGCTAGAAATACAACCAAAAGAAATATAGTCCAAACAAAGACTAGACAAACTAATGTTGGAGAATCCAAACACTATACAAGCAATTAAGGCAGACATAAGGGAAGAAATTAAAAAAGCCTATCAGAAGTTGCATGAGGAATAAGAAAAATATAAGTCAACCTCTTCAAAACAACCTTATTAGCCTCGATGATTAGATACACTATCATCCTTCACAACATATCCTACATAGTTCATAAAAGACTTCTTGGCCAAGTTTAAGCAAATGCAACTGGTGGCCTCTCTACAAATATTCTAGTTACCTTTAGTTGGGACACAAGTTGATTTAGGGTGCATTTAACAATTGTATAAATTTTAATTAGGATATATCTTACACCAAACAACATAGGATGAGATCTTAAAGAAGCATCTGGAGAGATGAGATCAACTAGATGATTTGGTTAAATTCTCTTACATCAAAGGGGACTTGTCACAACCACTGCCAGTCTAGTTGAGGATGTTGATGGATGAAGAAATTAGAGATACCACATTGTCTAAAGACACCATGAGGCAATAGATCACCATAGTGCTTCAAAAAGAAAACAATGAATGAAGAAAGGAAGAAATGTGTTGGAAAACCAAATTAGTGTGATGAAGAATACAGAGGGAGATGTTAAATATTTATATCATTTTTTCTTACAATGAACAAATTATGTGGCTCCAATCAAAGGCCAAATGATCCAATTGGAGATTCAAATAATTCAAAGATCAACTGATTACGATGAACTAAATGATTTAGATGTCCAAGTCTATGTAGGCATTGAAGTATTACATGGCTAGTACCAACAACTGCAAGATCAGAGGGATAAGACTTGGCATCAATTTCATCAATTGAGAGAAGTTGTCAATCTAAAGTTGGGTCATATTACCTATATACTTTAGGAGGCACAAAATTTAGCATAGAAGATCAAAATATCCACTATAGTTTTGGAAGTATAAAAGCTATTGTTTTGATTAAGTAAAAGCAGGTATTTGAAAGGTACCCAAACCTTGTACAAGCCAGGAGATCAGAAGAACATGAAAGAAACGTGCTTGATCACTTCAAAAAATAGAAAGATCCCACCCAAACAAAAAGGGGATCAACTTACATAACATAAAAAACTAGAAACAGATAGCAAAAGGACAACACAATGACAACAAAAAGACAGGACCTAGAACCCCTACAAAAATAGAGATAGAGACCTAAATACTTTTCATGATATCCTCAGCATGGACAACCATTTGTTTCATGTTGTTCGCTGAGGTCTTTAATTCCTTCAGCTCACGACCTTTGATGTCTCCCTTGGTCCTTGTATTGGCTCTGGTCCTCTTTTCGTGACCCTTCTTGTCCGACTGATCTTTGTGACCATTCTTCTCTGCATTGTTTTCAAATCTATTGATCAGGATGTTCATGTTATCCACCGAAGCTTTGAGGATCTAAAAATTTTTGTTCTGCAATCTTCTTAACATTGAGTTCCAGTCTATCAATTCTGCTACCCAGATTGTTCATTTTATTTTCCATTCCTTTAATCTCCTTGTTATCTTCCATCTCATTGACCTTTTTTTCCATTTCTATGATTTTACCCACCATACATTCAATTGCTTCCGCATTGTGAAGTACAACAACCAGTTCCTTAACATTTTCCGCTAGAGGTTTATCACCAATCATTACTCTTGTAATAGCCATCATATCAGTCTTCAAACTATTAATATCCTTCACCATTGTTCCAATGGTATCATAGAAAGATTTTATAGTATCATAATCATTGATACCACTTTTATCCCCTTTATCCTCCTTTTGCAGACTTATGGTGTTCAAACCCTCAATGTTGCCCATCACTGGGTTTTCCTCCCCCTCTTTATCCCGACCCTCATCCTTCTTGTTCTCCTCAACTTCCTCCTCAGAATCAACCAAAACATGGTTGATGTCTTTATTATTTCCCTTTTTAGTGTTCTTCCTCTAAATCTACTTTCCAATTGCTTTCCCTTTCTTTTTTTAAATAATTTTTTTCTCAAAGGATTCAGTTTCAGACTCCGAAATGTCTGAATCCACCACAATCCTTTTCCTTTTAGCCTTATTCCTCTCTTTTTACTAGTGTCTTCCAAATCTCCCTTAGTCTCTGAATCAAAGTTTAATCCCTGGCTTCACTCTCTGTAGTCTCATCTCTTGCATTTTTGCCTTTAATAGGCTTTTCAATGCATTTCCCCTTAAGCATTTTATAAACGAGAACCATAAGCCCTTGGTGGAGGGCATGGTCACCTTTGGGATCTTTCTGATCCTCCTTGATAGTATGGTCCATAGAACAGGCTAGGTAATAAGGAAAGCTCACCTTTTCCCCATGGTGGAAATGGTTGAGTAGGACAAAGTAATGACCATAGGCTATAGTAAACCTATCATCCAAAGTAATGTAGGTGATAGAAGAAAATAAAACAAACCTCCATGGCTTGCATATCCTCTTTGGGGAATGGTAGGAATTGTCAATTTTCACCATCTTTCTCCTCTCATCATCCGTGACTGGGAACTTGTCTGCTACTTTATCTGATATGCTGCAGTCCCTATTAAATTTCATGCCCTCAGTAATCATCCCATTAGCCTCAACAATGACCTCCTCATCAACATTTATCATCTGGGACCCAACCAGGATTTTGCCATTTTTCCAGTTCTTGATGAAATAGTTGGTAATTGTGAGATCTTTCTCACTTAGCCTCTCCATGAACACATTTATACCCCCCTGTTGAAGGATATCCCACACTTCTATGTTCTTTCTCCAGTTTGAGCAAGAGGTGGGTTCGAATCTTTTCTTATTACCTCCCATTTTTTCTGCACTTTCCTTAAAATTCCTTCCCTCGACTTCAAAACCTCTTCTCTAGTTTTTGTGGATGCCCTATAAAAACATCCAAAATCCATGCAAGATAATTATGAGAAGACACCTATATAAATTCTCATTACCTCTGAAATAACACTGCATCGATAAAAGTGGAAGAGGCATTAGAAACTATGATTAAAAGTACCATGTTGCCTAGCCTAGCTGCGGTCCAGATTAAGTAGGGATTTCATTTCACTTGCAATCTCACTCTCGCCATAACTTGTAATAATGTCTTCCGATTGGCATGCCAGGTTGGCAGCCCAATCAACGCAGCAATTGGCTTCCCTATACACGTGTAAAAACACACATTTCAAATTCCTCACTAATTTTCTTAGTCGCTTTAATAGCATTGCTAATTGACCAAGAAGGCAGGAATTTCATATTTAAACAGTTGATTATGTTCAATGAATCTCCTTCACACCAGACTCTAGTGCATTTGGCTTCCTTAGCAAGGATAATCCCATGGTAAGCCACCATAGCTTCAACTACATGGTTTGTCTGATTTCCTATGGGGATGCTTTTTATGATTTTGCATGTTCCCCATTCATCCCTAAGGACCACTCCACATCCTGCAACACCCGGATTACCCTTTGAAGCACCATCAAAGTTAATTTTCATCCACCCATTGGGTAGGCTGACTCATATCACACCCTCTCTAGGATTGATCTGAAAGTGCTCTCAACCCTTTAATCTCCACTTATTGTAGATAAATTGATCATCCTTGTCTTTAGGATTATCAATGCCTCCTATGATATTCATATTTTCCACTATATTTTTTTTTATTTGCTCAAACCCAATTTTAGCCTTATAAACCTTCTCTCTGAAAACTCTATCATTTCTCTCTTTCCATATACCCCAACACATATGAGGTAAGGCAAGGTTCCACAATAAAGTAGTAGACTTATTCCTTGAAGGATGATGCCAAGAGATGAAAACCTCCTGAATCGACTCTGGGAAGCCCCAACTGATTTTGAAGTGGTCTAGACATCTTCCCCAAATATCAATAGCAAAAGGGAAATGAAAGAGCATATGATTAATGGTCTCCTCATTCTGCTTACATAGAGTACAAACACTAGGCATGCTCATACCTCTTTTCTGATATTCTCAATTGTTAGAATTTTATCTTGAAGGGTTGTCCAAAAAAAAATGTTAATCTTAGGGGTGAGGCCTTTCACCCATGCCTTATCCTAGCATGGACTTTCCATGTTAGGGTATTGATGATAATAAAGAGAGGCCATAGTGAATGTACCACTTGCTGTGAGTTTCCAAATTAATTGGTCTTCCTCTTCAACCCTTACCATAGAGTTCATAACTTTGTTTAGACTTCCCAAGGACTGATCCACCTGAGATAAATCCTTCCACTATCCATATTCCTTGTAATCACCCACCATAGATCCAAATATTTCCTTGCACTGGTTCTAAAATCTACTCCACTCAGGATTTTCAGTCAAAGGGGACTCCAGGAACCAAGAATCATCCCAGAATTGGATAAGATTCCCTCTCCCCATTTTCCATTTTGCACCTCTGGCAATTAAGTCTCTTGTTCTAGAAACATTTTTCCAAATGTTGGAGCCAATTGGAATATTTTCCACTTTAAGGAAGCTTGGAAGAGTTGGACATTGTCTTTTATACTTGTTGTCCCATATAAGTTTCTACTCTCCCTTATTTTTATACCCTCTCTAAATTTGCTTGGCCATAAGGAACTCATTTATGTCTCTTATTCTTCTAAGACCCAGTCCTCCCTTTCTTATTGGCTTGCATACCTTATCTCAGGCAATCAGATTCATTCTCTTCTTCTCCTCAATCCTTGTCCATAAAAAAGTTCTCTAAATATTTTCAATAGCTTCCGCATACTTGGCATGAATTCTAAAGAGACTAATGGCATAAATAGGGATACTTTGAAGAGTATATTTCAGCAGTTGGACCTTACCAACTTGTATTCGAAGAGAACCCTTCCAGCCAATAAGCTTCTTGTGGAATTTATCCACCAAAGCTCCCCAAAAAGTATCAGGTGGATCATGGCATAAGGGGAGCCCCAAGTAGGAAGTAGGAAGACTCCCTAATTGACAACCTAGGATATTACTTATTTTAATCCTCCTTCTCTCTGGGATGTTGATAAAATAAACAAAACTTTTAGACCAACTGATAAGTTGTCCAGTAGCTGAACCATAACTATCCAGAGCATTCTTTAAACTTCTAGAGTCCTGCATCGTAGCTTTCCCCATTATTATAGAATAATCAACAAATTGCTGATGGGAATAGATTTGATCTGCTGAAGATGGATTCAATCAACAAAACTCCCCTTTCTCAACCAGATTCCCAATACATCTCCCCAGACACTTTGCTATTATAATAAAGATAACCGGGGAGAGGGGATCTCCCTGCCTAAGTCCTCTAGAGGCTTTAAAGGAAGGGGAAGGAGATCCATTCATTAAAATAGAGAAAGAAGCTGAGGAAACTAATTGTCTGATAAGATTAATACTTCTAGAGCCAAAGCCAAAAGCAAAGAGCACATCCATCATAAAATCCCAATCCACTCTATCATAGGCTTTAGATAGGTCAAGTTTCAGAAAAAAGCCTTCTTTTTTAGAGTTAGACAAAGAATGGATATTTTCATGGACTGAGATGATTGAGTCCAAGATTTGTCTACCTGAGAAAAAACCACTTTGTTGAGGAGATATGATAGAGGGAAGCAACTTCAGGATTCTAGAAGTTAAAACCTTGGAAATTATCTTATAAAGAGAGTTGCATAGACTTATAGGTCTGAAGAGATCCATAGAATCAGCCCCCATCTTTTTGGGGACAAGAGCAATAAAAGTGCCATTTATTGCTTTCAAAATTTTTCTAGCACCAAAAAACTCTTTCACAGCCCTGGACACATCATCTCCAATAATATGCTAGTATATTTGAAAAAAGAACATGGGAAAACCATCTAGGCTTGGGGCCTTGTTACCTTCAAAGGAGTTGACAGCTTTCAGAATCTCATCATGGGAAGGGATAGCAATCAGGTGAGAATTTTGATCATCCCCTAAGATTGTAGGAATGCATTCTAGAAGATTCTTTTGGGCTTGCCTATCCAAATTCTGATCCTTAGCAAGTAGATTGGAGAAGAAATCCATAGCAGCCTTGCTCATGGGTTCTTCTTCTTCAACACTTCTGCCATTCACTTTAATCTGAGATATTCTATTAATGGCCTTATGTCTTAGGGTGGACATGTGGAAGTATTTAGTATTCATGTCCCCTTCCTTCAACCAAACATTTCTTGATCTTTGTTTCTAGTAGGTTTCTTCTTTGGCTATTAGAGAAATGATATCTCATAAGGATAACATCTTCAACATTTCTTGAAGTATTAGTATAACCATTATTCTATATCTCATCCTGAATATCCTTTAGCTTTGAGAGGATTGTGGCTTTCAAGGCAAAGATATTCCCAAAGCACTCCTTATTCCACTTCTCAACATTTTCTTTTACAATCTTTAGCTTTTTAACCACTCTGTACATGGCATTTCCTTCAATACTGACCTGCCACCAATCCTTAATCTTGCTTTTCATATCTGAGTGTTTAGTCCACATTATTTCAAATTTGTAAGGGAAATCCCTCCTTCGATTCTTTTCCTCTGCTGTAAAGGTAATTGGGTAATGATCTGATCCTACCCTTATGTGAGAAGATAAAGAACATACATGAAGGTTAAACCAATCTAGGGATAGAAGAGCTCTATCAAGTCTAACCTGAATTAAATCCTCGCCACTCCTATTAGTTCAAGTAAATTTAACTCCTTGCAGCTCCAGGTCATGGATAGCATTATTGTTAATAAAGTCCATCAATTTCAATCTATTGTCCAGATTAGCTTGACTCCCTCCCTTTTTCTCATTTTCCTTCAAAGGGGTGTTGAAATCTCCCATAATAACCAAGCTATCATCAGCAAACCTACTTCTTAACAAAGTAAGATTTCTCCAATAATAACTTCTGTCGGTCTTAGTGTTAGGAGCATACAAATTAGTTAAGACCCATGTAGTGCAATTTTTAAGATGCTTAAATCTGATACAAGCCAAGTTGTTGTCCTGAATCAACACCTCTCCTTCTACATTGTTTTTGTTCCAGAAAGTAACAATACCTTCTGAGGCACCTTTTGAACTCCCTCCACTAATTCCTCCATTTTTGAACATCTTCAATTTTTCTACTTTATCTTTTGCCATCTTGGTTTCTTGAATAAAAAAAATCAGGGTTTTTGTCTCTAATCAATGCACTATTATTAATGTTATTGTTATTCTTTTTTTTTGCTTGTTCTTTCTTTTGTCCTCTGCTACTTCTTCTTCCTCCTGCTTTGATCCACTCTTCCCCAGTGCCTTTTTTACGTCTTCCTCATCTCCCCATTTTGGTTCTTTTTCCTCCGGAAAGGTTATCTTTACCTTTATTGGAGAGGCTAATGAGATCTCCGACAACCCTTGATCTGGAATGTTATCAGGTTGGGCATCTCGAATCCAGTCTATTTCTTTATCTAATTCAAGAGAATTAGATACTAGGTTAAAATTATCTCCTTCCTCTTTGTTGCCTTTGGATTTTTTATCTCCATTACTCTCATACTTATCTGAGATTAACTCTATCTTATCCTCTTCTGATTCCTCATTTTGTTTGTTGTCTTTAGATTTTCTTTCTCCATGCCTTTGATCCTTGCCACTCTGCTCCATCAACTGATGATCTATTTTTTCACTATCTCCTTTCTTCAATTCATTTCCCATTTCACCGATGAGTTCTACCTCTGTCCTTCCAACCCGAGACTGTTTTTCCTGATCTAGATTATTAGAATCCAAAGCTTTTAGAGAGTTGTCTACTTTTTTCCAAACCTTAGCTTGGGGATGAGATTTGACCTCATTATTTGGGCATTTTTTAGCCCAATGTCTTTGCTTTTTACAATGAAAGTAGACAAAAGGGATTGATTCATAAACAATATTCTGCCTCCACTTCCCAAGTTTAGATTCTATCTCTATCTCCTCTGGCATGTTCGTATCAGGTCCAACTCCTACACAAATCCTAGCATAAATAAGCCTTCTTCTGGATGCCGTGACCTGATCAATAGCAATAAGCTCCCCAAAGGTATTGGTTATTCCTGCAAGCACATCTTCCTCCCAATATTCCATTGGGAGCCCAAGGAGTTTAATCCAGACCGAAACCTGAACCAGAAATATTTTTTCTCTTCCCGCATTAGGGTACCACTTCTGGATGTAGATGATATATTTTCCTATTTCCCAGGATCCACCACAAAGAATGTTTCTTCTATCCTCCTCACAAGAGAAAGACAAGGACATACAACCTTTATTCATTGCAACCACATCTACCTGGCCTTTCAAGTTCCACTTTCTTTTAACAAATCCGTAGACGATCTCTATATTCGGTCTCCTCCCAAAAAAATTACCAATCAAAGTATTTTCCATTCTAGAAATATTATGGTCTATGATTTGGTCTGGAATAGAGATGGCAAACTTGCCTTGAGACACATTCGAGATATTTTTGACCTGGAGCAGTGAAGACTTACCTTTGGGTTTGACCCCAAACAGAGAGGACCACTTGCCAATATGCCCATTCAAACTGGGTCCCCCCTTAAGATCTTCTGGGATCGTCGGATTCTTGAGGTCCCTTCCAGAAGATACTTTACCTTCCACCGTGTTCTCTGAACTGCTAGCCGCTTGCTATCCTAGAGCCCCTTCTGAATTGCCACCTAATTTTGAATTTGAACCTGAGCTTTCCCGCTGCCTCCTGCTATCTGCTCTTTACATGGTCTTGGTCCTCCCCCTGGGTCCCCCGAATCCAAGGGAGCATCGGGATCCTTACAACTTGAGCTTCCCCTTCTGCAGGACTCTCTGAATCTTTTGCAAAAAGTTGTCCTAGCGCCGAACCAAAATTCCCGCTCAGAAAATTTGAATTTTGGACCCGACCGCTCTCCATGCTAGCCATTATATATAAAAGCTATTGTTGTAGATCCAAGTCCACATAAAAAAAATTAAGTTGGTGAAAACTCTATGGGACAACAATTTTTAGGGCCTTAAGGAGATATATAAGGATATTATTCTGGCATAGTAGATTTTATTGAGGAAAAGTCAAGTTTTTGAAGGGGTGTGGCATTGGAAGGGAAAGGAGTAATTAGACATAGGTCTAAAGAACATATTACATCTTGTTGCATGAATCCTATGAAGCCTATGACTCTGAAGTATCATGTTGATTAAGGATACTCTACATCGGTCACGTTCCATCTCCTATGTATAAATATTGTAGATGTAATGACTAGTAGAAGAGAGAGATATATATAGAGAGAGATGGAACATGAGAAAGGAGTGTAATAGAAGATATGATATGAATTTAATATGCTTGGAGATGTAAATATGCATATGATGTACCAGAATTATATTAATAATACAAATAATTTTTTGGCCATATAGTGTCGTAAACTATAACCCCTTACAATTTTGCACTCCTTTTTGTGCCATTTCCTTTGTGTGTTTTCTCCCAGCTCTTTTCCAAGCCTATTGTTGGCCTCACTATTAAAGTATCACATATGATCGAATGGTGATTTGGGTCTTTCTCCTAAGCTTGAGTGCACCTGAACCATCTTTGATTCACCCTCTTCAAGGTGGAAAAGAGAGCTAGGCATCCTTATCCTAGTGGAATAGGGTGTTAGGCATACCTATTCCCCAAATAGGGCCCATTATAAAATTGCTTGTGCATGTTGATCATTGTCAATTTTACATCATTAACCCTAGTTCATGCACTTCAATTCACATTATTTCAATAATGACCCTCAAATCAATCAAGGAGTACTAAATTTACCTTGTTCTCAGCCCTTTCCTAATACATTTGAGGTTGAGATTGTTGAGTTCATTCTCCTCCAAATGTTGTGTTATGAAATAGGTTTGATTCCTAGTTTGCATGCATAAACTAGTGAACCCTATTTGACACCTTTACATTTTTGGTGAACCTAAGTGTCTTATAATTGCATTAAATTTTGGTTTTTATTTTCAAATATTATTTTGATGCATTTAATTGACACATATTTACATTCATTTCTGAATTATATCATTTATGCACTTACATTACATGCATTTTGAGGTCTAGTTCACCAACATTACATTTTGGTGAACCTGACACTTCTAACATTTTGCATATTTCTAATTTGGTATTTTCATATTTTATTTTTTCATTATGGAATTCACAAAATCTGATTGCTTTTCTATTTCACATGTAATTACATTACTTATCAACTATATTTATCAAAATCATATGTTGGATAATGGCTTCTTTCACTTCATGTGACTTGCATTCGTGCATACTACTTTTATGTATTGCATTATGAGTATTTCAAAAAATTTCCCTAAATTTAAATCATTCTCAAATCTTTCATACATGTTTCATGTTGTTAAATGACAATATTTTTAAGAAAAATAATGGAATATTTAGATTTCATTAAAGATGTAGTGGATATTTCAAGTAACCCTCCTAGAGATGATATTGAAATGAATCATACTTGTACCTCTCATAGAGTATCTTTTATTCATGAGGAAAGAGTTGATACCCCTAGAAATGATCTCTCCAATGGAGATACAACATTAAAGAGTAATGATGAATCCTTTTCTCACAAAGGTACTTTGGTGCAAGAGGAACAAGATAAGCATGTTAATCTTATTACATACATCACTCTAGATCCTCCTTATTTGCCAATAACTTATTTTAATCACCAACATATTTTGAGACAAGATTATGCTATGAATTTTATTCATGATCTATCCCCTAACATAACATTGAGTAAGGATAAACCTTTATATGATGGTAATACTTTTTCCCAACATAAAAAATGTAGGCATGAATACTGTTAATAGAAGTAAGAATCTTCCTACAAAGATCCTTCCCCCTTCGTCTATTCTTCATGATGGACCTTCAAAGCACATTTATAAAACAAATTTCAGTGAGCTCTAGAATGAGATTCCTTCCCCTTCCCAATTAAAAATTCATTATGAAGTTTTCTATGACATGATTTCTAAACAAGGCTATAGAAAACAAGGTCTTGGAAAGATGGAACAAGGTATACAATTCCCTATAAAACCTCCTTCACAATGCACTTAGGATACCCTCCCTCATTACCTAGATAATTTTTTTCCTTCTCCCAACTCTTTATCACAATAGGAGGACATTAATTTTGACCTTCTTAGAGCTCAATTAATTTTCCTTTCTTTAGGAAAATGAAGAAAGAATCGTAAACCAAATCAAGATAATGTTCCTTTTTGCACATATCATCAAAACCGTGGCCATTCTACAAGTAAATTTTATTATTTTGAATGTGAAGTTCAACTAATTGTTCATAATGACACCATTCAAGTAGTACATTAGCACTCCTTTCACCTATTATGTTTCTCTTCACTATGTGACACCAATAGCTTACCTTTTAGGGTCTCTTTTTCATTCATGGTGGTACAACTTCATGTGAAATCATACTTGGCTATCAATATAATAGCCTTGTTATTCATGTCTCCATGCTTGGGGGGGAGAATAGTTTCCAATATTTTCTTATCTCTTTTCTAAGGATCCACTTTTCCTTTGTTGAGTTGAATCTTTCTATAAAAATGTCATTTCTTACATAGAACTATCCATCCTTGCTTGGAAGTGTGTTTTTTTGGTTAGGACCTCTTGCTTTCTTGAAAGTCTTTGTTTTTATAAATGATCTCTCCTTGGTGTTGAAAGCATGTAATTCTTCATCAAGAATCCACATTTTCTAGCAATTGGGAAGGTCCACATTTTTTTATCTCTTTCCTTCCCCTTTGGTTAAAGATGTTATTTTTGTCAAAGATCTCCTCTTGGAGGTAGATTTATTTGAGTAAAGATCTCTTCCTCCTTTCTTCATGCATCCCTCAAAAGGAATCCTTTACATGTCTCTTTTGCAACTATCGCTTCCTTTCTCAAAAGAGTTAGGACTCTTTAGCTTGAAATGTATATACATCATTTCTTAAAGGATATCTCCTTGGAGATTAAGGTGTTTATCCTTGTTCCTTTCTACCTTATGATATCAACTTATGAATATGTTGAAATCCTGAAGGGGGGCATAGATGTGGCCTCCTTGATCCTTGTTCGATCATGTAGATCCTTGTCCTAGTGTCACTACAATACCCATTTTGTAGTAGGATTTCCTTACAAATAATTCTTTGTATGGTTATCCTTGTTTAATCATGTAGAACCTTGTCCTATTATCTTTGTAGCACACATTTTGCAATAGGATTTCCTTACAAATAATGATTTAATTGGTTATCCTTGTTTAAGCATGTAGACCCTTATCCTAGTGTTACTACATCGCCCATTTTGCAATAGGATTTCCTTACAAATAGTGGTTTGTTTGGTTATCCTTATTCAATCATATGGACTCTTGTCCTAGTGTCATTGAAACACCTATTTTTCAATAGATTGCCTTGCAAACAATGTGTTATGTTTGGTCATCTTCCTTTTTTAAGGTGAGTCAACTAACATAGCACATCTTGCTAGACCTTTTGAATCTCATTTCCTTTTTCACATGGATTACACAACATAAGACAACTTGTTCTATATAATCCATGCTCTTTAATGGATCACCTAACATAAAACATCTTTCTATCTCATGGAATCCATATTCTATCCCCCTCTCTCTTCCATGGGTCACCTAGAATAACATAGCTTGGTAGCTTGTGGAATCCATGTTTCCTTTCTTATTCTCCCATAAACCAATAGTATAACGCACCTTTCTAGTTGTTGGATCATGGTTTCTTATTGTATCAACAAATGTATGCTCTTTCTCTTTCCATATGACCACAAGTACTCTTGCAATAGCCTTCTTGAGAATGACATTAGAAATTGATGCATTTTAATCATCAAGGTCTCTTCAACTAGTTGACTTGGAGCCTTTTCTTTTAGTACTAAACCCATTTTGTGTGTCCTTTGTTTTGTCCTTTTTTGGATTTACGTTTTTTTTGCTTTGTTTATTGCATCCCTGTATGCGATTGTGTGACTTAAGATACTAAGCTTGTGAGCTTGTTCCCTTGAATTTAGTAATGTCTTATCTCTTAATAATCTTGCTCCCAATTGCTCATGTCTCTCTTCTCTCTTTCTTTTGCTTTACTGCAAGTATGAGGGTAGGTTTATACTCCTACTAAAGTAGGGACTAAATTTAGTGTCATAAATTGTAACCACTTATTATTCTACACTCCTTTTTGTGCCCTTG
>NC_081406.1:492834899-492850899 GCF_030272615.1 Cryptomeria japonica | reverse complement strand
TATTTTGTCTAGGGCATTGAGGAATAACTTTGTGGGGGCTTCTTAGATTTCATCTCCCTTATTTTCTGGTTTAGAGGATTTTGATCCTTCACTTTTTGAAAATCCTCCTTCTTTGGAAATGACAAACCTTTATGGTCCTAGTTTTCACATCTTGGCTAGGTGTGGATATAATGGAAATGGATGTGGAGCTCAAGAACAAGGGATTAAGGTTCCCTTGAAAACAACTTTCATGATATGACATTTGGGCTTGGTTATGATCCTTTCAAGCGTACTAAAGCCTCTAAGAGACCATCTATTAGTGTTAATGTCATTTCTTCTTCTCTCTCACTAGAATATCCAGAATATATTGATTGTGGCCCCCCTTACTGTGTCTTCTCTTTGGATGTCCTTTCTACTGATGATTCGTTAGCTGAATTCTTGGAAAATTATGACAACCTTCCTCGCTATCACCATAGCTTTAGTTTTCCCTATTGTCTAAATGTAGAAGCTTACTTTGGGAAAGAAAGAAATAACAATGAGATAGTTAAAGAATTTCGTCAATTAAAAGATGCTCCTCAACAAAGCAATCTCCTAATAAATGACACCAATGATATCAAGATGGATCCTTGTGTTGAAGATAAAATCATCAAGATAGGGAAATGTCTTGATGAACAAGAGCAAAAATAATATGCTGAGTTGTTACATGAATTCCCTAAGATCTTTACTTGGATATATTCTGACATGCCTAGCATAAATCCTAAGATTATCACTCATAACATTGTCCTAATTCCTAATGCTAAACCTATGAAGCAAAAGATTCGAAAGATTCACCCTAAAGTGGCATTACTTGTTAAAGTTGAGATTGAAAATTTTTTGGATGTTGGATTCATTTGTCCTATCGATTATTCCCCATGGATTTAAAACATTGTGGTCTTGGCTAAAGCTGAAAACAAGATTAGGATGTGTACTGATTTTCGTGATCTAAACAAGGCCTCTTTAAAAGATGACTTTCCTCTCCCAAATATCAATATGATAGTGGATTCGTTAGAAGGGCATGCTTTACTATCCTTTATGGATAGTTTCTTGGGATATAATCAAATCTTCATTAATCCTCAAGATCAATATGAAATTGCTTTCACCACCCCTTTGGGTACGTTTTATTGGATTGTGATGCCTTTTGGATTGAAAAATGCAGGCGCAACCTATTAGCATGCTATGACTCTAATCTTCCATGACTATATGCATAAGACCTTAGAAGAATATGTTGTTGACATCTTAACCAAATTTTTTCTTTGTACAGATCATGTTAAGATCCTTCATCAAATATTTGAGAGAATTCATAAGTATAACATGCATTTGAATACCCAAAAATGTGTTCTGGGTGTGGATAGTGGAAAACTATTAGGATTCATAGTTTCACATCATGGTGTTGAGGTGGATACGAAGAACATAGATGCTATTGTTAACATGCCACCTCCTAAGAATGTCTCCCAACTATAAAGTTTGCAATGAAAGATCCAAGCTATTCGTAGGTTTGTCTCTCAACTTGCGGATCGTACCTTTCCCTTCACACAATTTCTTAAAAAGAACATCACTTTTCAATGGAAGGAGGAATGTCATCAAGGATTTGAAGACCTAAAGACCTATTTGGCCAATCCTCCTATTCTTCAACCTGTTGATCCTACTAAGCATTTTCTTCTATACACTTTTGCTTCCTGTCAAGCTCTTGCAACCTTATTGGCACAATGTTATAAGAATGGTATAGAATGTCAGGTTTATTACATAATCCATACTCTACTCAATTACAAAGTCTAATATTCTGCAATAGAAAGACAGTGCCTTGCTTTAGTCTTTGCAACTCAAAAGTTGAGCTATTATCTCTTGAATGCTGAGATTCATGTTATCATTAAATTCGATCCTCTTAAGCATCTTTTCTCCAAAACTGATCTTTCCGGATGTTTAGCTAGGTGGTTTATGATGTTGACCGATTTTGACCTTAAGTTTGTCTCACAAAAGGCAATAAAGGGCCAAGTGTTGACTGATCACTTAGTTGATGCTCCTTCACCCTTCTCCCTACCTAATCCAGAGTCTTTGAATCTGATGAATACATTGAGGTTGATGAGACTTGGGAACTATACTTTGATGGCTCTAAGCATCATACATGATCAGGGGCAGGGGTGGTCTTAATCTCTCCTAAAAAGAATCCTATTCCTTTATCATATCGTCTCAATTTCTTATTTACCAACAACATTGTTGAATATGAATCTCTTATAGCTGGAATTAAAGAAACCTTGGCATTGAATGTGAAACATCTACATATTTATGGAGATTCGCAACTAATCATAAGACAAGTAATAGGAGTTTATCAAGCTAAGCAAGACAAATTATCATAATATAAATATTTATCTTTATCCTTGTTACAAAAATTTGATTCTTATACCATGGAGTCGGTTCCACGAAAAGAGAATCGACATGCTGATGTGATGGCATGTGTGGCCTCTCTTCTATCTCTAGAGGACCCCTTGGTAGATCTTAAATTCACCATTCACAACCTCACTTCCCCAGCTATTGTTTATAAACCTAGTGATGTGGTGTATTGTTTCATTATAGATTTTAACGAATAGTACTCGCATATCATGAGATATTTGAGTGATGGTACCTCTCTTAATTCTGCGAATAAGAATGCTAGGGATAGAATTTGCAAATTCGCTATAGATACATTATCCTTTCTAATGTCCTTTGTAGGAGGGGTTATAATGTTCTTCTCCTTCAATGCTTAAATAGGGCTGAAATCCCTATTGCTCTTGAAGAATCACATTGAGGTGCTTGTGGGGGTATTTTGGGAGTAGATCTTTAGTTTAGACATTTCTCTGAATGGGATACTATTGGCAAACCATGGAGAAAGATTCCTTCATGTTTGTTAAATGATCTCATAAGTGTCATCAACATAGAAATTTGATCCATGCCCTTGCCTAAGAGATTCGATCTCATGTAGCATCTTGGCCCTTTTCTACATGGGATTATTCAACGTTCCTTCTCAATAGGGGATTTATTCCTTTATGAGAATCAAAGCAACGTGAATGCCTTAGCTAAGGAGAAAGGAAAATTTAGTCCTAATTGACTTGGACCGTACATTATTGTGGAGGTCTATGGATTAGGTGCTTACATGATAGAAGATGTGGAAGGTACACCTCTCAAGGAACCCATAAATTCTATGCACCTTTGTAGATACTATGCCTAGTTCTATTTTTCTCTCTCTTTCTCTCTTTCTAGTCTTCTTTATGTTATCTCTCCTATCTTTTTTTTTCTTCAAAATTGGATAATATGCTAGCACAGATTCATTAAAGTATGTAAGATTAGATGATGTTATATTGTTTTGTCTACATTACTTCATTCTTGACAAGCATGTTTCATTACTTTATTGTTTGTCTTGGATTCTTTTATGTAAATTGTAATTGATTTACATTCCATATGTGCTAGCATGTTGTATAATTTCTTATGTGTTAAGTATAATTATATCATGTTGTGTTTAATTAGAGTTAATTAAATCATATTAGTTATATAGTTCTTAGGCCTAATACATTCTTCTTTTACATCATCAAAGTGGCATTTGATTAAATACTTAGTTATTTAATTAAATCATATATGTATCAATTAAATCATGAAGCATTGAGAAATCAATCACTTGTAAATTAAATCAGATATACATGCTCATTACTCAATATGTTACTTCTAATCTAAGCAATCCATACATTGTTTAAGCATTAAAAACAACATTATCATGAGTGTCATCATATATACATCAATACATCAAAATCATCTCCTATCCCTAGGACTAGTAGCTGGAGGATGGTGGCTAGATGCCCCCTCCTGATCTGACCGTGGGAGTGTCCCCATGGGGGTGTATCATGATATAGACCACGAGTGACTTCATGAGGATCTCCTACAATCCCTCTCCATCATGATCCCTTGATATGTGGCTACCTCTATATGTGACACTACTAGGTCAGGCTCTGTCTGTTGTAGTCTCTCTCTTAGGACCTCCACCTCTGTCCGAATAGAGGAGAAAAGGTCCTTGTGTCATCCTACATTCCTCTAGGATATGTGCACTATCTATGAGGAACTAGGAACTTGCGTAGTCACCATAAGGTCTGTCATTACATTTTGAATCAGAGAATGCCACTCCTGGACGGTAGCTACAAGATAGAGAAAATTTTCATCAGTAATATATCATCAAATCTAAAGCAAGTAAGATATATAAGTTAATCAATAACATGAAACCTTACCTAGATCTTCCTCTCGCCAGTAAGGATCGTGGACATTGACCACCTAAGAATGGGACCCACTAGGATCTTCATGCTTGTATTGTCTCTGTACAGTAGGTGTGGGCCGATGGGGACTAGGATCAGGACCCCTTATGGGTTCCATCTCTACCTGTAGTGGTAGACTTGATGGATCTAGGGCTTTGGTATCTTCCCCGAAGTGATGAGGAAGTGCATCTGATTCATCCTCGTCCTCCTCCCCCTCCTCGTCATCCTTATCCTCCTCCACGATGTCATCCTCCTCCTCATCGTCCTCCACCTCCTCTCCATCCTCCTCATCATCTCCATCTTAATCTCCCTCTTTGATATTAGGATCATCTACATCTCCACCTATCTCCTACTCCTCTATGTCTTTAGCTTGATCATCTTAATCCTCCTTGGATGCATCGGATCCCTCTCTCTCACCTGACTGTCTCCATGATTCGAGGTTCCTTCCAGGGAAGTCTACTAGGAAAATGGCTCCAGGGTATGTCCTCCCCCACAATGTGATGTACCATCTGACCCATCTGAATCTGTGATGTTGATCTCATCACTGGTAGGCCTAGGAATGGCTCCTAGCCTTGGCATCACTCATGAGTGTCGGATGTATAAAGGAACGTCAGTAGGAACACACTACTCAAACCCAAACTGCCGCTGAACTCGGTCAAAGTAGAAGGGAATGACTATTTGGCTATATCATCCCTCTAGTAGATGGTTCCTCTGCATATTGAAAATCTTCTTGCATATCCCTGCCCACATGGACATCCTGAGGTAGGGTCTCCATATGATCCTGCCAACTATCACTCTATCCAAGCTCAACCTCCAATACAAGAGATCGTTGGATTACTACTCACGGGCAAGAGGATAAGCATATACCCTAGGCTTCTTAGGAACTAACTCTATGGGGGCTCCACCATGCCTAGTGCAGGTAATATGCTCAAACATCCACACATGTAGTAGCATGCATGTCATCAAGTTGCATCCCTATCCAAATAGATACTCCCCAAGGTCATGATAGAGATGCGAAAGCATGCTCCGACCCCAAGAGTATACTCTCTTGTGTCTGTCCATCGCTTGTATAGCATAGATGAGTCCTCCATGCATATTTGTGTCACACCCATTAGGGCACACAGCTAATGCAAGGGTCACAATCATGGGTCATTACATCCCACAAGCCCACTGCATGTAGAAAATCCCTCTCTCTTGCTACCAGTCTTGAGATCTTCTCCCCAAGGCTCTGAAAGGTGAGACCGTTGGTATGCTCGTAGATGTATAGTAGTGTTTGCAAAACATAAACTAATCTATCACCAATTATTGATTAGTCATCTATCATCTTCTAATCAGTGCAATCATTCTATTAGTTCTAGCATTCATCACCTAATCCTGTGTTGTCATTGGTCGCCTCAAATAGGGACCAGGGAGCCTTAAGTGGACTAGGGTTCCCTACGGGGACCATGACGCCCTACTGGGAGTATGCCACCCTCTTGGAACAATAGTGCCCTAGGAGGACCAGGGTGCCCTAGGAGCCCTAGGTTTCCAAAGGGAGGGTCCCAGCCCAGACTAAGTGATGACAACATCATTCCTAAAAACTATGAAAACATGAAAAAGTCAAATGGAGTCAATGGAAGGTAAATTCACCTCATTGAGCAGTTGGTCGGTGAGTACAGACTGGCATAGGATCTCCATCTACGTAGGTCACTTAGGTCAGCATCAAGGCATGATGGCTAATATGTGGGCTCCTCTATAGTGAATAGTGACAAAAAGTTAGAATGTGACAAATGAAGGTGTCACTTTCATATTTATGTGTTATGCACTTTTTCACTTAATGTTTTTAAGTTAAAACCCTAATTTCTGAACTTTTCTTCAATCTATCATATCTTGAGCTAGGAAGCTCTGATTCTCATACCATTGATGGCATTGTAATCATGAGTTCACCCTCTCACTCCACATTAGTTCCATAATATGCTTGGATAATTAATCAAGCCTTGTTACGAACTTGCTTCATCAAAGTCTTTATCACAATTCACTATAAAAAACATGATACCCTGTTTCACCTCACTAATAAGAAAGTTGAAATAGGGGGGGGCATATAGCTACCCATGGATTTCATCACTTTCCTTAGTAAGAATTAGGTGATTTATTGATCTAACATGTAGTTTTGTAGGGTGTGGTTTCTAACTGTGTACTCCAGATACCGATGGGAGCTTCGTTTGATAACTTATGGATATATCATTTTTTCAAATGTTGTTTACTTTTATGTACTTTAGCTTGCATATGCACATAGTATCATATGACCGCTAAAGTGGGGGCTAAATGTAGTGTCGTAAATTATACACCCTTGCTAGGGTGCTATAATTTCACACTTAGGTTAGTACCCGCCTTAGTGTGTTTTGTATCTTACATTTCTCATTTCCCTTTAAGCATTTAATTAATTAATTTAATTAAATCTAAGGTCATTTCTCATCACTTTACATATTATAAATTTGGGCCCTTTACCCTAAGTGTGCCCCTTTTCATCTTATTCCTCCAATGAATCATTTAATCATAAACCCTCATTATGTCTTATTTTGACCATTTAGGCCCAATTTCGTATATCAAAATATCTCAAAATTAGATGTAACTTTGGGATGCGCTCTAATATCATCATATCTAATGGCATAAAAAATTTGGCAAAAATTCAATCGGACTATCGTGGGAATGGACATGGTCTTCGACTTTTTTTTCAAAGTTTTGGGAGCACAATTCTATGATATGATAATGCTTAACCCCAGAGTATCAGTGGGAAATTCAAAACCTAGGTCAGTATAAACATGAAATTAAGATCTAGGGTTTCATACTTAAGAGCTCTCTTTCTTCATTTAAGCGGGTCTTCTTCTAAAAATCTAAGAGCAGGTTTTTTGGAGTATTAGAGCCTTCTTTGCAGTGAAAGGGTTGGGTATAGTTTCATGTTGTTTTCGTATCTCTGCATAAGCTTAATTTTGATTCATATTCATGCTTTAGATCACTTTGCATTATGGATTTAGACCATTTACTTTGTCAATTATAAGCAATTAGGGTTTACTCTTTAGGGTTTCTCTAGGTTGTTTACTTTCATTCTTACAATCTTGCACACACATTTTCAGTACATTATTGGTTATTCATGGAGGTGGAGATAACCAACATGGGGGTTTGACTAAGTCAAAACCCTATATAGCCACCCCAAACCCTCTTTTTCAGCTCCAGGTACAGGTTCAAATCTGAGCATCGCTGGAAGTTTCCGGACTAGAACAGCATGCAGGGACAATTATGGGTTGCAGATCTTGGCACAAACCCCAAGGACAGGGGCGTGGCACCCTAGTCTTTTTTAGGATAGTGGCATGGCACCATGGTCCTACCCTCTGTCAGCAAGACTTGGCAAAGCAGCACTTTGCAGACTCCAGAATCCTTCCTATCAGTTTCAACTCCAAAATTGCAAAATCAGGACAGTGGAGTGGCACCCTAGTCCCGAACATTTTTGCTGAGATTTCAGACCCTAAATCCTAAACCCTAAACCCCAAACCCTAAACCCTAAACCCTAATACCAATTTGTTAATTAATTAATTAATAATTAAATATGTTTCCATTCATGGAAGTTGGTTCTAGAAGGGTTCATGAAAGTTTCTTATTCTAAAAATTTTTTTGGAGGAGAGGCTTCTTGGTTCAAGTTGGAAAATTGGAGGAAATTGTAGGAGATTGGAGAAATGATTGGGTAGAGGAGGATTAATCTGGATCAATATACTCTATAAAATATTGCTATTAAAAATTTAACCAAATTGTCTGGCTTCCTTGCTATTTGTTTAGAATATTGGTCTTCCAAGATCCTCCCCTCCTATATTTCATTTAGATTTTGGTTTTTATATAATGTTTGGTTTTGTTGTAAATAATTTAGGGTTTTGCATTTTATATTTTTGTATATGTTGCAGTGAGTATTTAGATGTTAATATTTCATTTATTGCACTAGATACATCTTCGTATGTTTTTGTTTTATTTTTTCAATTAAACATAAATGGATCTTGAAAAAATATGTCATTATCTTTATGAATAGCTTCTTTTAAATTTTAATCGCCTCATTTGAATTGCAACAATAAGGAGATTGATGCATTGGAGAAGGAATGCAAGTTTACAATGAGAGTTGTAAAACCATTTTAAAACTAATTATTGATTCATTTAACAATTAAAAAAATGAATTTATTTTAATTTTAAATTTTGAAATGATTTGCATGCAAAAAGAAAAAGTAGAATAGAAATGTTTCTTATATACCTAAATTAATTTCTTTTATTTTTTCAATTTCACAATAAAAAATTACTCTAATCATTTCAATTAAAAGAGAGTTTAAGCTATTTTAAAATGTCTTTATTTCATTAGAACAAATTTTCAAGGTAATTATTTCATAAAAATATTGAAATAAGAAAAATAAATATTCATAAGAAAATTACATAATAATAAAGATTTTTTTAATATTTTATAAAAAATGATAATAATTGTTCTGATTTCAATATCCTACAATAGTTACCTACTTATAGCCTTACCTTAACTCTAAACTCTAATTCACTATAACCTTAACCCCTAAACTTAATCTCTCCAATTGAATGCCAACCCTAACCTTAAGGTTAACTCTAACACTATAGTTTTTAAATTTTTTAAATTATATCATAAAGTTTAAACCCTTAATTAATATTTTAGTTTGATTACCATTAGGCTTTGATAAATATTCAAAAGCATACCTTAATCATTTAAAGCTATATAAGTTTTAGTTTTAAATTTATTCTAAAACTAATTATTGATTCATTTAACAACATAAAAAAAATACAAAACCTAACTATAATTAAAAACTAACCATAATCTTAACCCTGTCCCTAACCTTAACCCTAACCATGATATAAATCCAAACCCTAACACTGATGTAAACCCTAACTACAATCCTAACCCTAACCCTTAACTATAACTTGAACCCTCTAATATAAACCTTAAACCCTTAACCCCAACCCTAATGCTATAATATAAACCCTAGACCTAAACATAAAACTAACCATAATCATAAATCCTAATCCTAACCCTAATCTGAATCCCATGATATAAAACCTAGCCCTAGAAATAAACATAACAATAACACTAAATCCTAAGCCTAACAACAATCATAAACCTAACCCTAACTTTAAACCCTAAATCCAAAACCTAACCATTAACCTAACCCTAAAAGTGATGCTAACCATAACTATAAATCCAAACCCTAACCATAACTATAAATATAAACCATAACCCTAGACACAATCCTAAACGTAAGCCTAAATCCTAAGCCTAAATATAATCTTAACCCTTTCCCTAATGTTAATCATAACCATGATATAAATTCAAATCTTAACCATTAGCCTAACCCTAACAATGATGTAAACCCTAACTCTAACCCTCTAATATAAACCCTAAACCCTTAACCCTAACCCTAACATTGTGATATAACCTCTACCCCTAAACATAAAACTAACCATAATCATAAATTCTAATCCTAACCCTAATCCTTATCCCAATATATAAAACCTAACCCTATAAATAATCATAGCAATAACATTAAATCCTAAGCCTAACAACAATCACAATCGTAATCGTAACCCTAACCTAAACCCTGAATCCAAAACATAACCATTAACCTAACCCTAACAATGATGTAAACCCTTTCTGCAATCCTAAACCTAACCATTAACCCAACCCTAAAAGTGATGCAAACCATAACCATTAGCCTAACCCTAACCCTAACCATGTTGTAAATGCAAACCGTACCCATTAACTTAATCCTAACAATGATTTAACTATATACATAATTATAACCCTAACCCTATGATATAAACCCTAACCCTAGACATAATCCTAAACATAACCCTAAATCCTAAGTGTAACTACAATCTTAGCCCTAACCCTAACCTTAACCCTAACCATGATGTAAATGCAAACCCTAACCCTTAATCTAACCCTAAAAGTGATGCAAACCATAACTATATCCCTAACCCTACACATAAACCTAACCATAACCATAAATCATAAGCCTAAACACAATCTTAACCCTGACCCTAACCCTAACCATTAACCTAAACCTAAGAATGATGCAATATCTATCTATAATCCTAACCTTAACCCTAACCCTATGATATAAACCCTAACCATAGACAACCCTAACCATAATTCTTAATATTAAGTCTTTGAACCACAATCATAAACTTAACCATAACACTAACCATGATGCTAATCCTAACCCTAATGTTGCGATATAAACCCTAACCCTAAATGTAAAACTAACCATAATCGTAAATCCTAATCCTAACCCTAATCTTAATTCCATGATATAAACCCTAAAACTATAAATAATCATTACAATAATACTAAATCCTAAGCCTAACAACAATCATAACCCTAACCCTAACCTTAAACCCTAAATCCAAACCCTAACCATTAACCTAACCCTAAAAGTAATGCAAACCATAACTATAATCCTAACCCTAACCTTAACCCTAACCCTAACCCTAACTATAATCCTAACCTTAACCCTAACCATGATGTAAATGCAAACCCTAACCATTAATCTAACCCTAAAAGTGATGCAAACCATAACTATATTCCTAACCCTACACATAATCCTGACCATAACCATAAATCATAAGCCTAAACACAATCTTAACCCTGACCCCTAACCCTAACCATTAACCTAAACCTAATAATGATGCCATATCTATCTATAATCCTAACCCTAACCCTAACCCTAACCCTATGATATAACCCTAACCATAATTCTAAATATTAAGTCTTTGAACCACAATCATAAACTTAACCATAACACTAACCATGATGCTAATCCTAACCCTAATCTTAATCCCATGATATAAACCCTATAACTATAAATAATCATAACAATAATACTAAATCCTAAGCCTAACAACAATCGTAACCCTAACCTTAAACCCTAAATCCAAACCCTAACCATTAACCTAACCCTAAAAGTGATGCAAACCATAACTGTAATCCTAAGCCTAACCCTTAATCCTGAGTCTAATCCTATGATATAAATCCTAACCCTACACATAATCCTAACCATAACTATAAATCCTAAGCCTAAACACAATCTTTAGCCTAACCCTGACCTTGACCCTGACCCTGACCCTAACCATTAACCTAACCCTAACAATGATGTAAAATCTCTCTATAATCCTAACCCTTACCCTTATCATATGATATAAATCCTAACCCTAGACATAACCCTAACCATAATTCTAAATATTAAGCCTAACCAAAATCTTAAACTTAACCATAACCCTAACCATGATGCTAATCCTCACCCTAACACTGTGATATAAACTGTAACCCTAAACATAAAACTAACCATAAATGTAAATCCTAATCCTAACCACAATCTTAACCCTAACCCTAGTCATGATGTAAATCCAAACCCTAACCATTGAACTAACCTTAACAATGATACAAACCCTAATTATAATTGTAACCCTAACCCATAACCCTAACCCCAGCCCTATGATATAAACCCTAACCCTAAATCCAAAGCCTAACCAGAATCTTAACATGAACTGGAACACTAAACATGATGTAAATCCAAACCCTAACCATTAACCTAACCCTGACAATTATGTAAACCCTAACTATTACCCTAAACCTAACCCTTAACCCGAACTATAACCCTAGCCCTAATTGTAATTGTAACCGTAATGCTATGATATAAACTCTAATCATAGACATAATCCTAACCATACACCTCAAAATTAAGCCTAACTATAACCTTAACCCTTGTCATGATGTAAATCTAAACCCTAACCATTAACCTAACCCTAACAATGATACAAAACTTAACTATAATCCTAACTCTAACCCTAACCCTAGACGTAATCCTCACCATAATGTTAAATCCAAAGCCTAACCACAATCTTAACCCTATCCCTAATCCTAATCATGAAGTAAATTTTAACCCTAACCATTAACCTAACCCTAACAATGATGTAAACCCTAATTATAATCCTAACCCTAATCATAGCCCTATGATATGAACCATAAACCTACACATAATCCTAACCATGACCTTGAATCCTAGCCTAATCATAATCTTAATGCTAACCATAACACTAAACATGATGTAAATCCAAACCCTAATCATTAACCTAACCCTAACTATAATCCTAATCTTAACCCTAACCTTAACTATAATCCTAATCCTAACCCTATGATATAAACCCTAGCCATAGACATAACCCTAACCATAATTCTAAATATTAAGTCTTTGAACCTTAATCATAAATTTAACCATAACACTAACCATGATGCTAGTCCTAGCCCTAAATGTAAAACTAACCATAACCATAAATCCTAATCCTAACCCTATTCTTCATCCCATGATATAAACCCTAAAACTATAAATATTCATAACAATAATAATAAATCCTAAGCCTAACAACAATCATAACCCTAACCTTAAACCCTATATCCAAACCCTAACCATTAACCTAACCCTAAAAGTGATGCAAACCATAACTATAATCCTAACCCTAACCCTTAACCCTGAGTCTAATCCTATGATATAAATCCTAACCCTACACATAATCCTAACCATAACCATAAATCCTAAGCCTAAACACAATCTTAAGCCTAACCCTGACCCTGACCCTGACCCTGACCCTAACCATTAACCTAACCCTAACAATGATGTAAAATCTATCTATAATCCTAACCCTAACCCTAATCATATGATATAAATCCTAACCCTAGACATAACCCTTACCATAATTCCAAATATTAAGCCTAACCAAAATCTTAAACTTAACCATAACCCTAACCATGATGCTAATCCTAACCATAACCCTAAATCTTAGCCTAATCACAATATTAATGCTAACCATAACACTAAATGTGATGTAAATCCAAACCCTAACCATTAATAGTCCTAATCCTAACCCTCAACCCTAAACCTAACCCTAATAGCAAGCCAAAATGAACCCTATTCCTTATTGAATTAGGCCAACTATTTTAAACCAAATCAAATCCTAACCCTGATAGTAAACAAAAATGAACCCTAATCCTTATTGAATTAGGCCTACTATTTTGATTCCAATCCTAACTATAATTCTAAATCTAGAATTGAACCAAATGGAATCCTAAATCTAACACTATACCAATCCAAAATATATAACTATACAACAATAAATAATTTGAAATTAATTTATGTCATGTCTTTCAATTCACGTTGCCATTAATACTAGCTTATATATATTTAATAATATGTATAGAATAAGGGGAGAAATATCCTTCTTGAGGCACCTATTGCACTTTAATGTTGATAAATTAATAAAAATAGGGACCTCTAGAAGGATATCTCTCCGCTTATTCTATATATATTATTAAATATATAAGCTAGTTATCTTCTATGACTTGCTTAATGTTTTCTTATTCTATATATATTATTAAATATATATAAGCTAGTTATCTTCTATGACTTGCTTAATGTTTTCATACTAGATGATGTATATTACTATGCATTTTTTACCCATAGTTAATGGAGATGAATAAGAGTATTTTTGAAATTATGAGTTTGTGACACTAAAAGTTAAAATGTAAAATAAATTCACAATTAAATTTAAAAACTTTCATATTTATATATTCATATTTAAATCAATTAAAATAGATATTTTGAGCATAGATTTTTTAAAATATAGGTAAGTTAGTAAAAATATTTAGAAAGAAAAATCTATTAGTGAGAATTGATTTTCATATTCTATAATGTTGACTATTGTTGTTTCTAGATTAGATTCTATCAAAAGATCTATTACTTATTCACCACATCTTAAACAATTTAACATTATCAAACAAGAGCTGCAGAGCAGTCAAGTTCCTGCCAAAGAATATAAGGACCGTGTCTATAAAAAGATTTGTTGAACCTACCAATGAATCGTCTTGTTTTAATGTTAACAGATGTTATGAAAATGGAACTAAAGGAAATGTTGTATCTAGAAAGGGTAGTAGGGAGATGAACATGAGTGTTAATTCTAGTAGTAGAATGAAAATTCCTAGGAGTTCCAATCATTATGATGAGAATGGCAGTCATCAAACGAAGTATCAATCTGCTCCTATTAATATCTCTGATTGGTCTCAGATACTCTAGAGTGAGAGTCGCAAGCAAATGAACAAGCCAGGGGATGATTATAGGAGTGATGGAAATAATGACAATGGGGATTGTTAATCAGCTTGCTAGGAGCCATATAACTTCATTTTAAATCCATGAAGGAGTTGGAAGGGCTCTCAAAGGTAGAGATCTCAACAGGGTTTGGAATGAAATCTGGACAAGGACTGGGTTTTTATCGGGAGAATTTTTTATTTTTATTTTCTTTTCAATTTTCAATCAAGCCTCACTCTATGTATCTTATCGAACTATTCATGAGCTTACACAGGAATTCTGATTATGTAGGTGTTATGAATATTCGTGTCTACAAGGACCGAGATATTCTTTACTGAGAAAATCAATCTCAAGCCTGAATCGAATTTTTTTTATCAATGGTTATGGAAAAATTTAGTAGCTTAAAATGAATTGTTGCAGATTTGTAAGTGTAAGTGTAATTGATGTGAATGACTTTTGTGTTTGAGATCCATTAACATTTCCAATTCTTAAAAAATACCTTATCGCTTTTTTCTTTGTATTGTACAGTAATAAGGAATTAGAATGGATTTAAAATACAAGCCAATTTTATACAATGTCTTCCAAGGTGTTCATACTATGTTTTTTATCACAGATAATGTACATGTTTGAGTCCATCTATTGGGCGTTTGTTTTACTCAAAACTTCATGTCTTTAATTCAAACCTCTAATACATTTTGATAATATCTAAACTAGACCTTTAAGAAAGTTAGCTTTTCTGAGATTAAGCTCTCTGAAAAAAGCTTTCTTATAGAAATTCACCAAGTTCAAATTACATTCATAATGATTTAACAAAAATAATTCTCACAGCGTTTCAATGCGGATAACATAAATTATGTACTGATTTGCCAATGTGGTTTAAGAGAGAATTAATGAAATAAAAGTCTGCAAAATGAATGGTCTTCTCGGCCTCCACGCACCAAGTATTCCTTAGAAGGATCACAGATTTGAGACTGAAGCGTCTCCTCCTTCACTTGGATCCTCATGTTCTCCTCGTAGTAAAAATGATACTGGGAAGTGGCCATTTGAACAGGGATGAGTATCTGTGAGACAACACTGGTATCTCTTCCAGATTCGTGGCTTCTCTGCTAGATCAAAATTTACCTAAGCAAGCCGTATGGAGCCTCACTAAAGAGCTCTTTCCTAAGGAAATCCTTCAAGAATTTCAAGAGATTTTGAATAAGGCCCTCCATGACTCAAGGGCTCCTCGGCCGAGCAAGCGGATATTGTTCAATGCCCATGGTGAGCTCATCAAGTATTACCCCTTCTTGTTGGACTTGAAAGGGAAAGACTTGGATAGACACATGGTTTTTGCTAGAGTTAGACTGAGCTACCTCAAATGGCAGTTCTTAGGGGAAAATGTGGAGGTCGAGGACAGAGAGGAAGACCTCTTTCAATTTGCAAGACTCAATGGAATCTTGCCCCTGAAAGCTGTAGACGAAGAGCCTCAAGATTGTAGGGGTGGAGCAAGAAGGGGCCGTCAGGATCCTCGTCATGGTCGTGGCCGCCCTGCAGGCAGAGGCC